>NC_061109.1:39894613-39975560 GCF_015104395.2 Macrobrachium nipponense
ATATATTATAGATAGACACTGATATATATATATATATATATTATATAGATAATTTATTTAATATATATATATATAGCGCACCATATATATATATATATTTTGGTTGATATAAAGACAGCATATTTTAGCTGAACCGAATTGCATATATCTGAAATTCTCTCTCTCTCTCTCGTTTTTAGGTGAGGTGGTACTACTCTTTTGTGTTTCTTTTATATGATGCTTATATCGTATTAATTAATAGGTCGCTTCCTGGTTTATATATATATATATATATATATATATATATATATATATATATATATATATATATATATATATATATATATATATATATAAACACCAGAAAGCGACCTATTAATTAATACGATATAAGCATCATATAACAAGAAACACAAAAGAGTAGTACCACCTCCACTAAAACGATCTGAGACGGATGGACCGACCGACCAGAACACAACGGGTGGAGTGCCATTCGAAAACAGCCCTAACAAATGACTGGCGTAAGAACGTGATTGGAAGGCGATCTAATTAGGGCGATGATTGGGCGTGGGGGAATAAAAGGTAACTCATAAGGTAAAAGGATCGGTGTAAACAATGGGCGTTGGGCTGTAAAAGAGGCTGCTCTTGGTACGCATCCATCTACTCTCATTGAGTCGGTTATTCTCTCTCTCTCTCTCTCTCTTTCTCTCTGTTTATGATACATGGCCCATAAGACCAAATGAATGGTGGGTGAATTTATGTGCGGCTCAATCTTTATTCACACACACACACACACACACATTGGCCGTTTCTTACGCACATTGGGAGTGATCGAGTGAAGCCTTATTGATCGTTAATAATTTTGTGTTTATAACCAAATTCGGGGAAAGTTTAAAATGATCACCAGGAATTTCGAACTCATCATCAACAATAACAAAGCAGCAATAATAATAATAATAATAATAATAATAATAATAATAAAATAATAATAAAGACAAAATATTCGTCATACATACACACACACACACACACACACACACACACACACACACACATATATATATATATATATATATATATATATATATATACGTAAAACGATTACCGAGAATTTCTAGCTCATCATCATCAACAAAAACAACAAATAATTAATAATAGTGTGGCAAAATATAACGATATTATATATATATATAGATATAATATATATATATATATATATATATATATATACATGATATATGGACTATAATCCATAGTACCTTTAATATTTTGTCAAGTTAAAACATTGACAATAACAACCGCAAACATAACACTAGCAAAATACTCTGGGAAGAATCCACAAACAAACCACATAAAATAGAAGAGAGAGAAGAGAGAGAGAGAGAGAGAGAGAGAGAGAGAGAGAGAGAGAGTGGAATGTAAATGGGGGGCTGGGGGTTGGATGGCAAGGGGAAGCCGGCCAGCCATAACTCATAGCCAGAGTAAGGCAAATGAACGATCCATCTCCAGCGTCTGTCCCTCAAAGGTGTTATCTTGGGGTAATTAAAAAGGCATTGAAGGCCTGCATTCCGGGTTGTGTCTCGGGGCGAAATGTTATTAACTCCGGGTCACGTTAAGAGGACACGAAGAAATATAAGTAAGTTTTCTTCGTGGAATGGAATAAGAAAGCTGTCCGCGAAGACAATTCAACGGGAAGAGAACTGAGAGAGAGAGAGAGAGAGAGAGAGAGAGAGAGAGAGAGAGAGAGATATAGAGAGAGAGAGAGAGTCATATGCAATTGTCTTTATTTATAACACGCCAGAATATAGAGAGATGAGAGAGAGAGAGAGAGAGAGAGAGAGAGAGAGAGAGAGAGAGAGAGAGAGAGAGTTTTTCAGATATAAGCACTTCCATTCAGCTAAAATATGGTGTCTTTCTTTCTAAAAACAAAAATAAATTTATAAAAGCACGAACGAGAGAGAGAGAGAGAGAGAGAGAGAGAGAGAGAGAGAGAACACAATTTTTTCAGATATAGTATGCATTTCGATTCAGATAAAATATGATGTATTTATTTATATAAAAAAAGAAAAAAAAAACCTTGTGAAATTACGAATTCTTACTCTGTGAGTTTCACTGTTAGATAAAAGAACACGAAAATTTACATAAGTGCGTGGGCGTCTGTGCGATTGTACGTGATGAATAAGAAAAACCCACTATTGTAGGATTTTATTGATAGACTACTTCCTAAAGAAGTTAATGAAAACAGTTCTCCAAGACTCATACAAATATACACTCTTTCGCCATCTAATCAAGAAAGCAAGTGGATGGGAGAGCAGCTTTCTCACACAGGCGTATCGAGAAGGTATACCTACAAAGAGAGAGAGAGAGAGAGAGAGAGAGAGAGAGAGAGAGAGAGAGAGAGAGCGAGCTTCCAACAGCCGTGGAGAAAACTATGGCGTGAACTAGATATCTTGTGGGATCCATCGGTCGCGATATTACAATAGCTATGGTTTGTTTCTATGAGAGAGAGAGAGAGAGAGAGAGAGAGATTAAGAGAGAGAGGGAGGGGAAGAGAAGAGAGCGGGAGAAGAGGAGAGAGAGAGAGGGGGGTGAGAGAGAGAGAGAGAGAGGGGGGGGATGTAGGGGGGGAAGGGGGGGGAGAGAGAGAGAGAGGAGAGAGGGGGGGGGGGATGGAGAGAGAGAGATGGAGAATAGGATTTGAGAGAGAGAGAGAGAGAGGGGGAGAGAGAATATTCTCAACTTCGGCTCGTCAACACAAACCTATTCAGGAAGTAATGGGAGAGCGCAACTGGTTTTCTTAGCCTTAGAATAACCGACGTTTTCATCAATTTGAATCAAAATTAGAATGTCATCAGAACTAATTGTGCCAATAATGTCCCTGCTTCTCTTACCTAAGCGAATGAGACTAACCTGCTTCGATCTTCCAAAGGGAGTTTACTTCGTAACTTGAACAAACATGGAATTAGAAGTCAAAATTCAGGTCCAAAGGCCAAGCGCTGGGACCTATGAGGTCATTCAGCGCTGAAAGGGAAATTGAAAGCAAAAAAGGGGGAATAGGGGGAGAACCTTGCAGTTGCACTACGAAACAATTTTTAGGAGTGGGTGGAGAGTACGATGGAAAAAAAATAAGATGAACGGAGATAGAGTAAAAGGATTGGAAGGGTCTGCCGATAGAGGCCAAAGGTAGGGACGCTGCAGAATACCTAAAGTAATGCCTACAGTGCATCGCGCGAGGTGCACTGACGGCCCTACCCATCACGGGGTTGAGCAAAATATGTTACTGAAACTGAAAGGAAGTTCGACGGCAGTAGGGCGAAGGATTCTTGGGGAAGAAGCATCCTCTCCCAGACAATGACAGGATACGAGGAGATGCTTGGAAGGAAAAATCAAGGGTTCTTCAATAGGGCTACATTTTTTTTTCTTTTCCTGACAGTTTCCTATTGGCTCTTTCTCAGTCGAGAGCGATGCTTATTTTTTTCTCTTTTATTCCTTCACATTCAAGACAGTTCTCTCACTGAACCTCCTTTTCCTCCTTAATTTTCTCATCTTCTTCCTCCTCCTCCAAGACAATTCTCCTACTCTTCCAGATCCTTCTCAACCTCCAAGGACAATGATACTCTCACTCCTATGCCTCTCCCTCCAAGGACTATTCTCTCATTCCTCCTCCTCCTCCTCCTATTCCAAGGACATTTCCTCACGCCTCTTCCTCTTTCATGGACATATTAAATCAAAATTACCCTATGGAATGTTGTTATTCTCTCTCTCTCTCTCTCTCTCTCTCTCTCTCTCTCTCTCTCTCTCTCTCTCTCCGTGCGAATCGATGATGAAGCCGTATGTACTAAGGTGAACGTGTCACGCATAATCACCTGGAATTCACGTATTCTGGTCTTGCTTAATGCAAAGCGGCTTTCAACGGACAACGTGATCTGAGCATGCAACTCAGTGTTGTACAATTCATGAATTACAGCATTTTAGGCGACTTATTAATACCGCTATCATCATAATCATTATGATTAATGTTCCCGCTGAGCATAAATGTGCTGGGTCAGAAAAGAATCTTTTTTAGCTACCACAGAACAGATCAGAATACAGTAGGCTAGAATACAGGATAGAATACCGATGTGTGAATAAAGGAAAAAGATAACTTACATCAACAAAAGCACAGACATAAACTTAGACTATAAAAAACAAAAAATAAATTGGAGACTGACATATAAGAGTGTTTACAGTAAATTAACAGTATCTATAACGAACAAATGGAAATATCGATACAGTCATACGTATATTAAAAACAAGGAAATTGATAACCACGTATTGAAATACTGAGAAAAGAAATAACAGTATGTTTCATAAAACAATGAAAATTTAAATATGTAATCTGCCCACTTGTATTTTGTCAGTTCGTCTTGTTGTTGTTGTTGTTGTTGTTGCTGTTGTTGTTCCTCTTCTTCTTATTCTTCTGAGGAGAGAGAGAGAGAGAGAGAGAGAGAGAGAGAGAGAGAGAGAGAATCCCTCAAGTATTTTAGTAATTGTAACCAAAACAAAATCGTTTAACTTCCATTAACTTCTGAGAGAGAGAGAGGAGAGAGAGAGAGAGAGAGAGAGAGAGAGAGAGAGAGAAACAAATCACGACTTCCGGTTAAATGTTTATTTACGACTGAGCAGAATAACCATAAACTATCAAAACAGGTGATTTATGGAACCCATGCGAATCAAACCTGTGTTTAAAAATTCCCCAATGATTGAAAGAGAATTTCGCAGAGAATGTTGGACCTTTTAAGCACAAACCTCTCTTCGAAGGACAGTTTTTCTTATTTATGATTCTTTTAGACTGAACGTGTAATCTCCGATCCTACTTTGGCTATCGGCGGGTAATCTTTTGATGGTCCGAGGAAGTGTAGACAGTATTAGGCAATAGGTTATGCAAAAATTGCACACGAGATACTGATCCTGTTTCTGTGTTAGAGGAAAGGAAAAGAGGATACTTACAGTTCCGTCTATTTTTGTTAACCCGTATGCGCAATACGTACTTGTAATCCTTAACAATGTATTTGTAAACAGAGTATCTTTATATTCATTCAAATCGTCAATGTTTCAGCACTGATCAAATATAAATAACTAATTCTTACACAATTTAACCCAACTTCTCGTATTCATAATAGTAAAAGGACTTACGCAAATGTTACAAAGCCTTATTATACAAGAGAAAATGTAAAATTAATGAATACATTTTCAACAAAGATGCATAAATGAATTTTATTTAAACGTTAAAATCGTCACAGGTACATTCTGAACACGAAGAATTAATTCTGTAAATTGTTTTATCCTGAAAATTTATCTGTGATACTTTTAACGTTTTGTGAAAATTTATGTACCTTTATTTTTAGATTTTCTCTTAAATCATAATAAGCTCTCGTAGCAATTGCCAGTCCTTTAAATATTTTAAGTACAAGATGTTAGTTTTATTCGTGTAAGAATTATTCATACAATATCTTACCAGCAGTTAATCATTGAAAATTCAAATTAATATATAAATCTATTATATTTGTGAACATATAACCAGGTAAAGTCATATTAATCATTCAATTACAAGAAACTTATTTCAGTTATTTAAGAATTATTTACCGAAAATTCAAATTAATAGATATTCTATTAATCAATAAATAAATAAATGTAAAGAATAAGTCTTTCATATTTAAGTTCCAAAAAAATAGGATCACTTGCGTACGAATTATCTCCTGATAATTCAACTGAATATGTAAATATATTTCAGTTGTGAATAAATAAACAAATTCAGGGTATGAATAAACAAACTTAGGGGAACGTCCATGCAACGCCATACCGGATCTCTGAATGAACATTTTCCCTCACCTCCACCGTGTGAGTCACACACCTCGATAAGCGGGCCCCACCTTTTATTTTCTCTTCTCGTCTATTTTCACATTCTTTCGGGCATGGGACAAACAAGCGCCTCGCAAACGAAGAGTGTATAAGGCCATTAACGAAAGTGAGTGCTTAGGAAACTAAGAAGACGAACGCTTAGGATCACAGGAGAAAGCCACAATATCCGAGCCATTTGGAAACTAAATGAATTTTTTTGCTTTTTGTTTTTTGATTTGTAATATCTCACACACATACGTCTCACAAACGAATTCGTTTTTAATGTTGACACGAGAAAAAATTCAAATGTTTATAAAAGCAAAATTGAAAGCAAAATTAAAAAGATTATCATAGATTTTGAAAATTATGAACATTTACTCCTATGATCACTTTTGGTACCTCAAATAATCATAACTGAGAATACATTAACAGGTCCATACCGGGTTTCTTACAGGCCGTCCTAATGAACAGTCCATGCTGGCATAAGGCTGCTCAATCTAAACTTACAAACTAACATGGCAGACTTGCATTTAGAAGTCTGGTGTAAGTACCAGGCTTGAAACAGAATAGACTATGCAAATGTATTAGCAATATAACAGATCGACGCGTCTGAAGGTTTCATTATCGTACCATGGCAACCTACATTGAAGAAACCGGTTGCACTGTTGACCAGTAAGTTGCCAGCGCACGATAATGGAAATTCGTTCTCGTTGGTCGTGGATATGTAGCTGTAATCTACTAAGATGAAGCAATCAACAATAGGAAAATACAGCAACTGAATCTCTACATCCCTCTGTTGTCCCTGATTCATAAAACCTTCCTATTGGGAAGAGAATCTATTGTTGCCAATCAGAATTATATGTTTTATTCACAGAATTATATATGTTTTATTCGCTGTCATTCCCTGCGGTCAGGTCTGGAGCTAAAATATGATTCAATTTTTTAAGATACAAAAAGTATCTCACCGGGAAATGTAACACCTTCAGGGGGAAAATGGCTTCACACTGAATCAAATAACACAAAACACTTCAGCAGACCTGGCTTAAGTCATCCTTAAACAGAACGCAAACCACTGCGCATACATTTAAATATAAGTCAATACTCTAAACCTGTTCTTGGCCCGCAGCAGCAAGAACACACACAAAAATAAATGGATAAATAAATGAAATAATAAGTGTTAGCGGACTCTTGCAATTTTTGTGAGCTTGACCATCATCCAAGCCATAACGTTCCCGAACAAGGAACAAACAAACAAACAAAGTCTTCTGTTATCCACAAACAAAAGCAAACAACCTGCGAGTCACGTAAACGCCTGAAATCCTATCATAAAATGTGCATATCTCGGTGCTTGTTGCACTGAGAGAGAGAGAGAGAGAGAGAGAGAGGTTGAATTTCATAAGAAAGACCAAGAATACAACATTATTTTGGTATAATTAGGGGACAGTTGATATTGTCATTGAAAGAGAAATTTCAGCGAGAGAGAGAGAGAGAGAGAGAGAGAGAGAGAGAGAGAGAGAGAGAGAGAATCTTGTGTAAAAAGAGGCTGATTTTACTAGAAAAGACCCAAGAGTACAGTAACGTTTTGCTATTATTAGTGAGAGCTGTTTTTTTAAAGAGTAGAATTCCTAGAGAGAGAGAGAGAGAGAGAGAGAGAGAGAGAGAGAGAGAGAGAGAGGGTGGATGGGTCAATATTGGCAGAGACCAGGTGAGCGAAATCGACCATTACTAAGCACACAGATGGTTCTCGTCTCAAGATTGTTAGTGGTTGATTTCGATCATTTCCAGGGGGTCAGTAACCCCCCGAGAGAGAGAGAGAGAGAGAGAGAGAGAGAGAGAGAGAGAGAGAGAGAGAGAGAGAGAGAGAGAGAAACATTTTCCATTTTCTAAACACCCAAAGTCAAAATTTTCAAATTGTTCAAACTCTGGTAGATATAAAGGGAAACTGAACTGTATAATACTATGTAATGCCTATAAAAATTAAATAGTTAAACATTTTATGAAGTTAGCAGTGGCCAATGAAAGCTCACTATTTAAACACGCATATTTTTTTTTCAATTTTTCACACTAATTCATATTATGAGAATTATATTAATATACCTGAGTGCAACACTGTACTTATGTTTTGGATAAAGTTTGTGTGTGTGTGTGTGTATGTGTTGTGCATGTATGTATGCGTATATATATGTATAAGAATAAATCCCCACATACAGAATACATACAAACAGTTCACAGCGCAAGCGAATTAAAATGAGCAAAGAACTCGAAAACATCAGGCAAATAAGTGGTAATAAAAAAAAAAAAAAAACTTAATCTTAGGTTCAAAAGAAAATGAATCCTCCTATGCTGAGAAGAATCCAGAAGCTTGTGGGATGAAAATTTAAACAGATTAATAGACTTAAAATCGTGTGAATTTCACTATTCACGCGATTTAACAGTCACACGGGCCAGCACTGAGGAACGGTTAATCCCATTATAACACCAACTTACGTAAGGAGGGTTATAATTAGAGAGAGAGAGAGAGAGAGAGAGAGAGAGATTATTCTGGTGGGTCTAATTTCTGGAGCCTCCAGGAAAGCACGAAGCGTTAGCGTGATGAAAACAGGTCTTGACTCCGGAAGGAGAAAAAAAATTTCGTGGTGGTTATGTAATACAACACTCAGGAATGCCATTGATAAGGAAGCAAGACCCAGCTGATATGTGACCCTCAGCCGCCACCCCCAACAACCCCCGACCCCAATAAAACATAAAAATACTAGCCTTTAAAAACTTACAATTGACAATTATCATTCCTCTTTCAAACAAACATTATTTATACGTAATGTGAATATGTCAGCTCACACTTATTAGGTCTTGGAACGCTTTGCAGAGTGAATCCCAGGTAGTCGCAGATGGTTGGAGTTCAGTGGTCCACAATAGGCTTGGTATTCTTTATTAAATGTCTCCAGAATTACTGACTATCTTGGGTGATGGCCCGCGCCGGCATAAAGACGACTTCATTAGAGACCAACCCACAATCACCGAACCATATCAAAGGTAAAAACATTATACACTGTAATTACCTCTCTAGCAATGGAAATAAGTTCCTTCTTCTTTACTGATAATTACCTCTTACTTAATGCTAATATCCTCACAACATCTCCCAGTCTTCCGAAAAGGTCCCTCATCCAAACCTGGATTCATCCCTAGACCTAATCACTCGTCAGCAGTCACGAGATCTGCCCATGGCCAAATTTCTGTAACATTCCACACATACCTATATACGTCATTCTGCTAACGATCAGACAAAGAAAAAACGAAGCAATCCCATAACATGACCTTGTCGAAGGTAATGACGAATTCCTGTCAGGGCGTGCTCCTACAGTGCGCCTTGCATCCTTAAGCTTGTAACTGCTTTATTTCATCCGGTTTTTAGCTGTCAAACTCCTTTAACTGTGTCTAGTTCCAATTTTCCTTTTTTTTTTTCGAATGACAGCTTAGAAATTATACTCGGTGTCTGCATAAACTCCTACTAGGAACAATAAATACTAACAGCAGTAATAACAATAACACGTATAAAAATGTTTAGGCCAAAATCTGAGAAAAATACAGAAGCATAAAATGCCAAAATTGCTAACACTTGCAGTGCTTTGTGTACCTGACCTTCAAATGTGTGTCGCCACATTAAAAAACAATGTGCCGTGGCATATTAAACATCAGTTATGCAAATTAGTTAAATGGGCCTTTTCTCTGACATCACCATCCTCCAATTAGCAGCAGTGGCTTCAGAGGAGGACTTCGGAATTTTCTTCCCTCTAGGTTGTTTTTGTCTTCTTGCTTTTAATAGCTGTTTATATAATCGTTTGCTTTCAGTTTTAATGTAGCTTTGTGTCATCACAATATACTACAAACTTTGTTCATCCTAAATTTGTCATTTTCATATCATACTTCCACATCAGGTCAAATGCTGAGTATTAATAATAATAATAACTCGGGCGTGTTAATACCTACGGAGATAAGTCAGTTAACATCTGAGCCTCATTTTTCGTCCTTCTATTCCTAACCTCTGACAGTGACTGAGGAAGATTTTGCTCATATAGGTCTTCTAAGAGAGAGAGAGAGAGAGAGAGAGAGAGAGAGAGAGAGAGAGAGAGATTTTGGTCAGTTGTGTAAGAACTAAACCCAAGATTGCTCTGTTACATCACCTCCCGCATAGCGAGGATTTACAGCGATATCGTTTATCGGAAGTGAATGACCATGGATATTTCATCTCCTTCAGCATCTTTCTCTGCTTTGGGTGCAATTACACACACACGCACATGCGCGCGCACACACACATAGATATTATATATACTATATATATATATATATATATATATATATATATATATATATATATATATATATATGTGTGTGTGTGTGTGTGTGTGTGTGTGTGTGTGTGTAAGTTGCATATAAGTATATACATATTTGAGAGAGAGAGAGAGAGAGAGAGAGAGAGAGAGAGAGAGAGAGAGATACTGTATGTGTGTGTGTCTGGTGAGCGTAAGTTTTCTGCACAAGGGGTTCATTCAGCACAACTATTTTGATGTTTCTTTATAGCCGTTGCTTATAGGAAGAATCGGCTTGAATTATTATTATTATTATTATTGAGAAGGTGAACCCTATTCATATGGAGCTAGCCCACATGAGGGGCCACTCACTTGCAATTCAAGCTTAAAAAGAATATGGTGCTTATTAAAAATAAAAAAAAGAACAGGAGGTAATGGGAAATAGCGAAAAATTAACATATTCACTAATCGACCGGCATTCCTTAGCTATGCTTACTACCCCAACAACAACAACAACAACAACCCTTACAGTCATAACATTCGGTCGACTTGTAAACAAACACGCAAGAGTGTGCTCGCGCACACACACGAGACGCACATGCGCGCCGTGAATTCCGGACTACCCAGGAAACCCATTACTGGCAGAAAGAAGTAGGTTATACTTGGCAGCAAAAAAGACCCGAACTGTCCCATTAAAGAGAGCCATCCGCTACATTAATTACCAATTAGCATTTTTGTCGCCGCTGACTTGCCTCAGGTCAAAGCCAGGTCGAAGGCGGAATTAACGGGGTCGTTATCTATTCAGGACGTCGGTCTGTTTCGCAAGAATTAGTCGGGTATCAATTCATATTTACCAAGCAGTAGCGGTGGTAGCAGCATTAGCATTAGCAATTTTTTTTCCAATATTTATACAGAAGTGTATACACAGTATTCAAGCTATCAACGTTAAGCAATTGCAGAGATACTTGAAATTAATATTCAAAGGCACATATAAGTATATTCTATATTTTCTCTTGTTTACCGTTGCAATCACATGACTTGCTGTACACGAGTTCAACATTCGATGTTCTCTTTACAAAAAAAAATTTATTTGTATTCGGGCTCAATTCACCCACGTTGAAACTATACCACTTTGGGAACACTAAATTTATGTTAGGCCTAATACTGAATTCAATTGCATTTTCATAAACTAATTAGCTATCTTAAAGATTTGAAGCAGAGTATTTAACAAAGAAAAATCAAAATTTCTCCATGCAACTGATATTATCGACATCATTACTAATTTTATCTTCATCATGCAAACTGCATGCGCAATCACATTAACCAAGACAAAAGTAGCATTACCAATTGATCTATCTTAAATTTTTTTACGTTCTGTTGCTTCGTTCAAATGAACTCCAAATTAACGGTCAATCCTGGGGGGTCTTGTTTCCCATATGTACTAGGGGGTCAATCTTTTTGAATAATAATAATAATAATTAATAATTAATAATAATTAATAATAAAATAACATAATAATAATAATAATAATCCATATTGAAAGGACGGCTTTGATCTTCCTGAAATAATAATTAAACAAATAATAATAATAAAATTAAAATAATAATAAAATAATTAATAATAATAATTGGAGGAGTTCGGTTAGGTTCTTTCACTAGACTTAAGTCAAAGGTTTAAGCCAACATTGGGGCCTGGTCAGTAGTTAGGATGGGTTTGGACCCGGGCTGACGTCCCTCGGCGTTTGGATTTCCATTGGGAAAGGATCTTTACCATAATTTCCATCAGGTCGACTCCCAGCTCGTAAATGAAAGTACCTATCCCTGGATGGGGTTAGGGGATCAAGCTATATGCGTGGGTTAAAATAGCAAAACTCCAGCAATGATGGAAACGAAATGAAGGAAAATAATAAACCGACAACGAGTAAATTGGAACCTCCCCCCCCCACCCCCCCTGGCAAACAGAGGAGCTTCCGTCCTGGCAAACCAGGTATTCAACCCAATTTGAAGGCGGGGAAGACGCGGTCAGGTACTTGGAGGTCCGTCATTACAGCAAAACGACTACCAACAAAACGAAAAGTAATCAACAGCCTGAGATTGGAGCTACAGATGGCAAAAAAGGAAGAAAAAGAAGAAAATGGACAAGAACAAGAAGAAAAGAAAAAAGGTTTAAATATGGAGATGCTACATACAGAAAGGGCAACCGGACCAGAGAGAGGATTTATAGAAGAAGACTTGATCAACATCTGGAATGAAGAGGAAAGTAACAAAGCCCCCAAAACAGAGCAGAGGCTGGCAGGATCCAAGTAAAGGAAAAAAACCATAAAGAAAAAAGAAACTGTGGCATCTCCCCAACCAGGAAAGAGAAAGGAAACTGGAAAGGGAAATGTCACACGACAACGAATTACACCGCAAGTACCGAACTGAGAAGAAGAGGGACCCCCCCCCCCCCCCCCCCTCAGGCCACAGAAGGGACGGACAGGGAGGATGAAGTATCAAAAACAACGGACAACACGAAGAAAAAGAAACACCGACCGAAGTAACAGATGAGCGGGACCGGAATGGGGTAGAAAAGATTAGGACACAATGGATGGAGGACAGATACAGGAGAGGAACAAAAATATCCCCTTTCCCCCATGAAAGCCTCCTACAACACCAAGAAATTAAATTAAGGGAGTAAAACAAGTGGTGAGGTCAATGAAAAATAATTGGGCCCTTAATACACAACCCCACCAGTTATCACAGAAACCAAAATAAACTTGACATAATGCAGGAGCAAAGATAGTTTAGCAGAACTTGATGGGGATTCGGAACACCAAACACCACCGTCACAACCAACCCAAACAGTAAAGCAAAACAGCAAACCTTCCTTGGAAAAGGGCGCCCTGGAAAAGCAGAAAATCATGGTGATTGAGATATCTGACTGCAGTAAACTGAAAGAAAGATGGCAAGGCAGAAAAAAAAGGCCCCCCCCCTTAAGAAGCAAGGGAAAACAAGGGAGGAACTCAACGAGAGAAAAATTACAAAGTACAAAGAACAAGGGGGGCAAACTAAACAACCACAATAGAAGATGTAAAACAAAAAAAGAGGCTTAAGGCCCCCCCAAAGCACACAAGGATTCCAACGGTACATGAACGAAAGGAAATTAAGGGGATAACCAACAGAACAAAAAACTATTCGGAAACCAACCAGAAAAGACTATACAGCCAACTAAGAGGGGAAGGACAACCACCCAAGAAATTCCATGAAGCCCGAACCAAGTAAGAGACTCTGGGAAAACATATGGAGCAATCCGGTATCACACA
The DNA here is from genome assembly GCF_015104395.2 of Macrobrachium nipponense. Classification (NCBI taxonomy): domain Eukaryota; kingdom Metazoa; phylum Arthropoda; class Malacostraca; order Decapoda; family Palaemonidae; genus Macrobrachium; species Macrobrachium nipponense. Next base: position 39,908,081 of record NC_061109.1, read on the forward strand.
AACAAAACATGCAAAACATGGCTCCAGGAAAGTCATAGGAAAGGAAGAAGAAACAGGGAGAAATTTAAACCAAAAAAAACGATTTCCCACAGGGAACATCACCCGACAGACCACTCAGTCAGACACCAACTAAAGAAAAATTGCCCAAAACTGGAAAAACCCCCAGGTTTGTGGTTTTCCACCCGAAATATGAAGTCCCATATGGAATACTGGCACAAAAAACTTCAAGGCCCCCCCTACACCCCCAACGGAAATAGCAGAAAACAATCCAGCATTGTATCCTAAAACTCACCAACGCAACCCAAATGGATGACCACAGGAAGAACATCTTAGTACAAAAAGAAACAAGAGTAAGGGGAAATATAGCCAGTACCTACAGGCCAATTCACTGCCATTACCAATAATGTTGGGGAAAGTTACTAACAGGTATCATCAGTGAAAGGTCGGCCCTATAACAAACTACCGTAGAGGAGACAAAAACATTCCATACCCTACCCAACAGAAAAAGTGGCTTGCAGAAGGAAAGTGTAGGGGGCCCCCAAACAAAAGACCAGCTCCTCCGATAAGACCAAAAAATCGGGTAATGAAGAAACAGTTAGGAGAAGGAAAAACCAAACCTAAGCATGGCATATAGGATAGGAACTTATAAGAAAGCCCTTCGACATTGGATACCACACACATGGCTAAATAGACAATGCCTGAAAATAAAATAATGGGGCAGAGGAATAAAAAACACCATCAGCGTTCCTCAAAAAATACAATGCGCCAAAAACTGGAATACAATACTTGACCAAGCTCTGGAAAATAAGACTAGCAGAGGGCTTAATATCAGGAGAGGGATCTTTCCAGGGCGGACACAACTGTCCCCCACTACGCTTCGTAGTAGCCATGGATTCCCATGAACAAAAAGTACTACAGAAGATGGATTTGCCGTGGGTACCCAAACTCAAAGAAAAGAGCGGCAAACAAAAAATCAAACCTATTCTGTATGTTCATGGACGGACATCAAAGCTGTATGGTCAAAGAGCATCAAGGAAACTAGATACCCGAATCCAGACTGTAAGGATTGTATCTGGGTGGGGACATCAGAATGGCGGAGGATTTGGAATAGAAACCAAAAATGCGCCTTAGGTCAACATTAACAAAAAAAGGCCCAAAAGTAACGAAGAACTGAAGGGGGAAAATGTTTTTTTTAAAGATACCAGATGGGTAGCAACCATCAAACACATAGATGAGACCAGGATACCAAATTACCTGGTGGGAATAACTGGAAGGAGGAGGAGATAAAAACACCAAGAGAATGAAGGAACACGATCAGGGAAAGAATATACTTGCAAGAGACTCAAGGCGATACTCAAAAAAATGGTCAAAACTCAACGGCGGAAAATATGGATTTAAACAGCCATAAACAAAAAACCCCATGGGCAAGTGCCAGTAATCAGATTACAGCGCAGGAATAGTGGAATAATGGGACCGAAGTGGCCCAGAACTCCGCCCAGCATAGATTCAGAAAAACCAGGGAAAACAAATGGCACAATAACACAAAGGCCAAACTTACACCCAAGAGCAAATACGGAACTAGGACTATACATAACACGAAAGGAAGGCAGGCGGGAGAGGAAACTACTAAGTATAGAGGGAACTGCGTCAACATTTGAAAACAGAGCACTGGGGCGGAAATATCTGAAAACCAGTGAAAGATCGAAGTGGCTTAAACGAGTGCATGGGAAGATAAGGGGACTAAATAAAAGTAGACGAAGACCCAGAAATATTACCAGAGACAGGAGAAAGATAGAAAAGAACACAGGACTCGGCACCCCAACAAAACCAATGCCTACGGACCAAATACAGTGAGACAAGACTAAAGAAACTAGCCAGCGATGACAATTGGCAATGGCTTACAGAGGGGGAGAGCTTAAAAGAAGGAAAACTGAAGAAGGAATGATAAAACAGCGGCCACAAGATCAGGGCCCCCCTTAACGAACCAGATATGTTCAAAGTACGATAGACGGAAATAACATCTATCCCATAGTGTAGGAAGTGCCAATACGACAAAAAATGAAAACCATAAACCAAAAACCCAAATAGCAAGTGGAATGCCCCGGCACTTGCACAGAAACCAGTACAAAAAGAGGCATGATTTCAGTGGGCAAAAAAAAAAAGCCCTATCCAACTGGGAGCCATCGTGCAACGAAACATCAGATAACCTTGCAGTAAGTAAAGTGGTACGAGCACCCAACCTGAGGGAGTGATTAGAGAAAAACGAATTCCAGGCAAAGATTCCTCTGGGAACTATTGGTATCAGAACGGATAGGGTGATTATCGAGTGACAAATAGGAACCAGAACGTTGAACGTTGACTGACAAAGTCAAGAAGAAAGTATCAACTCATTGATGGGTAGCAAATAACCAATGGGGACACCAGAGTTTTCGAAGAGAAAGAGAGGGAAAAAAAAAAAAAAAAAAAATTGATAAGTATCAAGATCTGAAAATAGAAAATAAGAAGGATATGGGCATTATTTGCAGTGGGGGAAATTCGTAACCCATAACTCATAAGGCAAGCAACTAGGCACGATTCCCCAAGATCCCTGGAAAAAGGGAATCTAAGAAAAAACTAGAGGCCTGAAAGTAGCCCTCCAGAGGTCTCAATGCAGAAAGAGTGTGATCCTAGAAACGGGCACCAACATAGTAAGAAAAGTGTGATGGGACTCCATAAGGACGGCCCAGGATGCAACCCCGGAACCCCAACCCACCTATAAATTAAAACCACCCGAGTCGAATTTGGAGGACTGAGATAGAGCAAAAAAAAAAAAAAAAAAAAAAAAAAAAAAAAAAAAAAAACAAAAAAAAAAAAAAAAAAAAAAAAAAAAAAATTAAATAATAATCAATAACGAATAATAATAAGGTGGGGCTTTCACAAAAAAAAATTGCCCATATTTGCGAGAAGGAAGTAATACAGGTCCTATTGAAGCACAGAAATCCTTGGGGAAAAAACAAAACGGGATTGAAAAATACAAAATAAAAAAACATACAACTACATTATTTTAGAGATGGAGGGGGAAACCATAAGGCCACTCAAGAAACTAATACTCCAGCTACCAGAGGGGAACTACCATAACCTTTTAACCTCGCATCTCTGTAATGTCACCTACATAAATGAAAAAAACTAGGCTAGTCGATACAGTAAAACATTAATTTATGGAAATCATAGCAGTTTTCTACTTTACATTCGGTATGCGTCATGCCTGTGGAAGCAAGTTCTTTTCCCGTTGTTTGAGCGTGACAGGTGAAGAAGTAGGCGTTGGGGTTTGCAGCCTCACTCCTTATAATTTGCTTTGCCTATTTTTTTTAATGTTTGTAATAAACTGGATTGCTCCCACCCACCCCTAGGATCTAACCCTACATCGAGGAAAAAGGGTTGTTCAACACAACACAATTACAGAATAATACATATAACCACAAAAGGTATTATTGGCATAAACACATTTACCACCTATACATATTTCAATAATCAATATTATAACATATACAATCTTGTGTTCTACAAAGGTCTCGGGTCCACAATAATACAAAAGGCTGTAAAAAAGTCTGTGTTAATAATTTTGAAGGACCTTTACAAGAAAAGCTTTCGAACCCTTCCCTGGGTTCATCTTCAGTCCAATTACATCTGTGTGTATGTGTGTGTGCACGTTGGATTACAGTGAAAATTGGAGCATACAGTATCACTGCAATATCCGCATTTAATTTGTCACCTAAATGAGTTACCAATAACAAATCTGGTTAACCGATCAATTTAAACAGACCAACAGCCATGTTTGAAGTAATTATCAAAGGCATATGAATTCTCTCCGTCAACATGAATTGCTTCAAAAATGAAATCAAAGGCAATGGCTGAATCTCTTGGAAGGAAGCAGAAAAAGCATATTCTCAGGGTATCATTAAACCGGTTATCCAACCAGTATCTTTCCTGAGCTAATACCAGGAAAAGCTATGTGACATACTTCAAGACGCGACGACATTTCTTTCTCCAGCTTGGACGCGGAACGTAAGATACGCTTTATGCATTACGCATGCCTAATTACACGCTATACATACATATACTATATGGTATATAATACACAACATCACATATGTGTATATATATAGATATCTATTATACTAATATATATTAATATATTAGAGAGAGAGAGAAGAGGAGATGAGATGAGAGAGAGGAGAGGAGCGAAATGTTATATATAACAGATATGTAGGTGATTATTCTATTTACACCAGTTATATACTATATACACAAAAACATACCAATATTATACATTATAATAATGGGCTTTTACAAACAGTGTTGAATAAATGATAACAACTTTTTTTTTTTTCCCCAAAAATTGAAAAGACTTGCATAACAAATGAACGTATATTGAGGAACTATGTAACCAAGGTCTATAGCTTAATCTTTAGAATCTCTAGACCTGGTGTGTCTCCTCAAAAGGAAATAAATAACTGCCGGAGCGTGTAACTCGCATACAGAGCAAACAAACCAAACAATAAACCAACCGTGAATAACGTCAGGAGGAAAAATCCACAAAATTGTTGAAAAACCCGCGTTAGGGGAAAAATAACGGGCCTTTTTGTTAAAACACTCGCCAAAAAAAGAGAAAGAGAGAGACGGAGAAGGGACTCTTCTCCGTTACTCTCGGCCAGGTAGCCATCCTATGGAAGCCTATGGTAGGCCTACACACCTATAGACCGAGGGCCTACACGCCAGAGGTTCAAACGAAACCGCTCTCCGACCGCGGGATAATTCAGGCCGAATTTTGGTTTGTGGGAAGATTTGGGTCTTTCTAGTCGAGGTCTCGAAGAAATGTTTTCGTTCTCCTACACATTGGTCACTGATTGTTGTATCGCGTGATTTGGGGATTTTGTAAAATTGTTTCTTTTTCCGTTTGTAAATTGTTCGGCTTGTAAAAATTGGGGGAAAAATAAGATAGGGGGGTAAATGACAAAAGTGCTGTGGCTGGTTTATAAAACATTTACAAATATGCTTAATACATTAAAACATACACTTTGAAAAGGACAACAAGGGGCATGGGGCATAGGGATCCAAATCCTAGAAAGGGAGTGGCTTTTTTATGAACATTCTCTCTCTCTGAAACTTTATCAGTACCAAGCAGCGCAAGCGATTCATAATGAGAGAGAGGGAGACGACGAGAGGGAGAGAGGAGAGAGAGAGAGAGGAGGAGAGATATTCCACTTGGAATAAATAAGGCATGATAATATTCATAGGCCAGATGTCACGAAACCAGATGGTAGCATATTGTAGTACACCTCTGTAAATGATAAATCACGATCAGTGAATGGGCTTTTTGTTCACCTGTACATGCAGACAATTAATGCATGTCCATACATATATATATATAATATATATATTATATTATATAGAGATAACTATATATTAATATATTCTAAGATCTATTATTATTATATATATAGATAATTATATATTGATATTAACATATATATCTAATATATATTTATACTATACATATATATATATATTACAATATAATCTAGATAATTAGTATATATATAATATATTATAGATATTAGGAATATATAAATACTTATATATATATAGTTACTATATTAGATAATATATTAGATATATATAATATATATATATTATATACATATATATATAATTATATAATACACACCACACATACATAGCCCAAATGGTAGCACGAAAGAAAGAAGCACGTACTTGAAGGAATTATCCATTAAATCCACGGTAGAAAAGTATGTGAAACAAGGGAATTTGGGAAACAAAAGTACTTTTTGTAGTATAATTCTACATTTTCCAGGTTCACTTGAACTTGAAAATGTTAAAAATATACTTCAAAAGTACTTGTTCCAAGATCCTGTTTTCACGTTACCATTCTACCACGTGGATTTTTGAAATGATATGTTATTATGATTTTATTATAATAACCTTATATATATAGATATAGATATATATTTATATATATATATTATATATATATATATATTATATTTATTTATTATATATATATATATATATACAAATATATTTCCAGCAAACAATTTAAGGGCAATGCAGATTCGCAAGTACCCATGGAGGTTACTTTGATTCAACTTACCATCTTTTTAGTAAGAAACGTAAACGATAAAACGTAAATAACGTGACCATTTACCCATTCGAGATCAGCATGCTGTCACAGGAACCACAATTGTTTAACATTGAGTTTTTATGATATAATTAATATATATATATATTTACTTACCCAAAAAGTTATTTTTGCATTAATAAAGATTGGTTTACTAACAAGGGACTTCAACTGAAACTGCGGACCCGGTAAATCTAGAAGGAGGATATTTCATTCCAAAAAATGGTTTACCAAGCTTTCCCGGGATTAAACAGTCCTCGATGTCTAGAGGAAAAGCTCGTAAGGTTTTTTTTGACAAATAAAAATATCTCCGCGGAGGGATACCATCTTAAGTTTCAATGAGGTCATGTTAGTAACGTCATGTGCATGTATGTATGTATGTATGTATGATATTTATGGCGTGTGGTATGTACAGACACATTATCAATATGTGTACATAAGTTATATATACATGTATAGATAATTATAATAATATATATATAATAATATACTTATTATATATATATTATATAATAATATATAGATATGTATTATACATATAAATACTCCCACCATTAACAGACACCAACCACGCAACAAAGATGGTTATTACCCCATGCGGGGGGACCCATCATCAGCACAATAGGGAAGTGCTACAATCATCGTCTTTCTAAATTTCTCGTAAATTTTGTTGAAAACCAACTTGTAGGAACTAATATTTAAAACTCACACATTTCTAATTCAGTTGAAATTTGTTTAATGTTAGTTCAAAAATGTACAAAATTACCCAAAATTGTCACATGAGTTAGTTTTGATGTACAAAGTTTATTTTACCTGGTTGTACCAGTTTTAGATCTGCTTGAATTTTTAAATATGGAACTAAACTAAATAAAAATATTTATTTTTATTTATACCTGTTTCAGAACATTTTGAAATTAATTAGACTTTGTGGTAATAGATACATGTTTTGTTTTTAAATAATAGCCTATTTTAAGCCAGAAATTTTTGGAGGAAATTGCAAATGGGCAAAAACGGTTGTATCCTGTGTTGTTCTAACAAAATACACATGGAACGAATTCTATGAAAACTCGTTTGATGCCAACAGCATATTAACCAGAACGATGTTTATTTGGGTTAGATACGATGGGGATGGACAACTTTTACTGGTTTGGAATGTTAAACCACGACACTGATGAATTTCTCTCTGATCTTAATTCCTTAGTACCATCAATAAAATTCACCATGGAGAAAGAAGCCAATAACTCTTAATTTTTTAGATACTAAAATAATAAGAACAGATAATGGCCTAAAATTCAAAATTCACAGAAAAGCTACAAATAACAACCTAATGATCAATGCAAAATCGACCCATACACGCAACGTGAAAAACATGGCTTTGAGATGTCACTTTTTTAAGAGCACATAGACTAGTTAGCCCTGAATATTTAGACGAGGAGATTAGTATTATCACGAGAATTGGCATGAAAAACAACTTTTCGATCAGGGAAATAGAGGAATGTTTATTCTTAGCTAAACTTACTCATTATAGAACAAACACCAAAAAGGAATACGATATGAGTAGTACTCTGGTTCTCCCATTCCACCCTTCATTCAGTGATATTGTTTATCCTTTGAGATTATTAAAACTTTAAAGTAGTGTTTTCTTACTCCAACACAGTAGGAAAGACAGTTATTTGCAACAGCCCCGAACAAGAAGAAGGCGTGGTTTACAAAATACCTTGTGAATGTGGCAAATTCTACCTGGGACAAACAGGAAAAAGATATCGATAAGAGAATTTCCCAGCATCGATATTGTGTAAGAACAAATTCTCCAAACAGTGCTGTGAACTTACATGTACAAAATTGTGGCTGTCCTATCCTTTGGAACAAAACGGAGACATTATTCAAAGAAAAAGATATGATTGTAAGAAATTTGTTAGAAGCAGCTTGCATATGTTTTAGCAAACAAAACAACTTTAATATAAGTCAGGGCATATATAAATTGGACCCTTTATTCCTTCATATTGTTTCCCAACAGTACAAATTCAGAGAAAAGTTTAAATGACCATTCACCAAATCGTTGAATAGTTCTCTCTTTTAACCTGTTTGAATTGCTGATTTGACCATTTGTTTATGATTTAAACAACCTAATTTTTACTTTGACAATTATGTAAATTTTATTATTTTTCCCAGTGGGAAAGTGCTTATGAATTTTTGTAATGCTCATTCTGTTTAGTTAAAATAAAGCTGTTGAAGAGTCCTGGTGGAAGGCGAAATTATCGAGCTACTAGAGTCTTTATTCTCTTTTCTCCTGTGGACGATACTGACATATATATATATATATATCTATATTATATATATATATATATATATATATATATATATGTGTGTGTGTGTGTGTGTGTGTGTGTATAAGGAAAAAGGCATAGATTTTGTACACACAACGGAAAGAACAATGCAGGTGTTAACAACCCCGACGGACGGATGCGTAATGGTTCGTACATGAATATCGCAATTTAGAAAAAGAAAAAAAAATATGCGAGTAGTATTATTTGCTCCTCCCTCCACCTCCCCAACCCCCTCCCTCCTCAATCACAGCAGCGCGCGCGTGGTGTGTGGGTGGGGTGAACGCACGCGCTTCGGGTGTTGTAAAATAGTGTTTTAGCGTTGAAAATGGAAGGGTTAAAACACCGACCACACACACAAGAAAAAAAAAAAAAGGGCATTGCTTGAACACGAAATTGCTTTATTCTTTCCTACGAAGTGAAGATTTTATTGGTAAGTAAACGAAAATTTTCGTTTTTTAATTCGGAAGTTTTAATCGGTAAAATAAAATTAAGAATTCCCATAAGCCAGCTGACTTTTTCCTCATTCCTCGAAAGAAGGAGACATCATCACTCGTCATTTTTCTTCTGTTTCCCTGAAATGTTCTGTATTTTTTGAACGATGAAATTCCGCTGAATACGATCTTGCAATATACGAGAGAAATCTTGGCGATTTCCGTCTCGAAACGGCTAAATAAGGCACTTCTTCCTACGATTCTAATTTTACTTCTAAGGGGTAAAAATCTAATTTTTACCGAATATTTTCCATGTTACGTACTTTATGAAATTACGGAAACTCTCTCACTCTCTTACACGCACAAATTAATTATATATATATATATATATATATATATATATATATATATATATATATATATATATATATATATATATATATCTATATATATATATATATATATATATATATATATATATATATATATATATATATATATAGATATATATATATATATATATATATATATGATATATAATATATATATATAGCAGAAAATCAGGCCCTGAAACTGCCAAAACTATATCTCCCTTTATTTTCGGATACAGACAGCGAAAAGATGTCAAATTCCGTCTCACTGAGGGTTGGTGGCTCGCGCAATGTCTGTCACGTTTGAACTGGCTAATTACTGTATTCATAAAAAGCATGCGGATTTTCACTCCTTCCCTTCGCAAGAGTCGTTCACGGTCAAAGGAAAGCTTCGCGGTGCCAAATAAAAGAGCAAAGTGGGTATGACCCTTTTCTTTTCTCGCTTCTTTATTCCTGTTGGATTTCTCCGTGGGTTCTAACTCCTCCTGTCTTTCAGCTTGGCGACTGGTTTTGTTCTGTCCCTCTGCGTCAGAGAAAGAAGCCACAGTGCAGCACTGAAACCTAGCGTTACATTATTCAGGCTAGACGACGCAATCCTGATTTATTAATCTGATTTTTATTCATTTGTATGCAAACATGGTGTCCAAAACTGAAAAAAAAACTGGAAAGTCTACAAAACTGGAAATTCTACGGCTCCAATTGTATTTTGCATTATCAACAGCTTAACATCAATCAAAGTATTTTGGTGTACACTTACTATATATTGACCTGGCGTTACAATGTGAAAGGTCGGAGGCGCCATTGAAACATTCACTTAACTGCTTGACTCAGCACCTGGAAATTTTTTCATGTATATGTCGATCGGTACTATGACATGCCTTGTCAGATTCACTTCACTACCTCCACCAAAAAACATTTATTTTTGCAAGAATTCAGATGAAACGAGTGACGCAACTTTTGCAGCACAAGATGAAATGAAAGATACAACTTTTGCAACGATTTCAGATGCAATGAAGGATGCAGGTTTTGCAAAAGACTTTAGATGCAATGAAAGATGCAGCTTTTGCAACAGATTTCAGATAAAATGAAGAATGCAAGTTTTACAACACACACACGAAAAAAAGTAAGTCTTGCAGCACGCTTTTGAAAGTTATGTGGTGGAAAAGGGAACAATCATTCAGTCAATAGGTAAACGAAGTTGAGGAATTACTCACTGAAATTTAATTTGCAAAACCATGAGCTGTTGCACCCAAAAATACAAATGCACTGAATGTGAGCAAGAGAGAAGGAAAATTTCTCCATCCACGTCGGCTGTTCGCAAGGCAGCTCGTGATAGTGACTAGAATCAGTAGTTTTATAACCAAACCTTTCACTAAAATTCAACACAAATGTTTATCAGAGACATCAAAATATTGTCCAATTGTTGTAACTAGTACTGGAGTTCTTTAGCAACGGGACAGAGGCTTACCTTAAATTTTAATAGCCCAGATGGTCACAGAAATTTTCTATGAGTATCTGAGTTACCTACATACCAATATAAATATCCAGCCCTATCAGAATTATACAAAGATTTGTATGGCAAAAGTTCACTCCGGTTAATCAAGGTTCACCTATCTTAGGCAGTGCAAGAGAACCAATGATATAATAATAATAAAAAAAAAATCCTATAAACATTAAAAAAAATAGATTGATTCCGAGTTCAGTTGAATATAAGGGGCATCGGAATAATGTTCGTGAGAACTTCAGTAAATGCAAAACTACACTTTATTTGACCCTATCTTAAAATGTGATATGTAAAACCCCGAAGTATCTGAAAACGTAGAAACACATCCGACGCAAAAATTAATTTCTTTCTCATCAATTACATAGTTATCTTAAAACACACACACACACACACACACACACACACACGGCAAAAAGCAACAGAAAACCAAGAATAAAGAAGTGGTTAATAACAGGGAGAGAGTTGACCCACAAGACATTTGACCATAGTTCACCTGGGAGAAGCTTCGTGCATTTCCGGTTCCACGAATGCTTGCGGTTTCCGCAACAATCTTCGAAAATGTAGGTCAGTCCATCAACAGAAAAAAAAAAAAAAAAAAAAAAAAAAACAACAACACTACCAGAAATACGTGACTTTGTTCTCACAGTTCCTTTTGTTTTGCATCTGCTCACCTTAAGAGAAACAACAGCGAATGAAAACCTCATTTTAGTCTTGACATTTTTCTTCGAAAAGTAAACCGCTCCCCGGCCCCCTCCCTCCCCAACACCATACTACTTTCACCTTGTGTTCAAATTTCTCCTTGAACCAGCCTTTATCGAGTAATGGAAGACAAAGTCATTTTCCTCATTATTATATCACTCGTCTTCAACACGCGGCCGTGACGACGCCAGCGTTCAAGAACAGACCTCCAGCCTTGCCCTGTCATGTATACATCTCACACAGATTCGGGTAAAACATCAATCAATCGTGTGCGTACATATCTCTCTCTGGCCAACCCACCCTTCTGACACAGTTCTTCATTTCCGACGGTTCGAAATTAAGGTAGAATCTGTGAGAAAGAGAGGGTTAACCTGCCGAGGTTAACCTCGGTCCCATTGTGGCTGTGAAAAATGGCATTTCCTTCCACAGTACAGTCGTGGGGCCTGGCACACACACAAACCTCTAAGGTTCCCGCCGCGCATGGAATGCTCAAAGGTGAGGTCGGAAGGGTGGAATCTTTTTTTTAACGTAACAACTCAAACATGCGTGATTCTTTAAATAACGAGGCCGAAGGGACAAACAACCCAGTGCCCTTTGGTAGCCCAGATTGGTGGAAACGAGAAACGGGGTGCATGCAAAAAAGATACGAGTTTCATGACGAAGGAAGCAAGACACGTTACGATGTCACTGTTATTCATTTGTTATTTCTTGGTTATGCATAACCATAACAAGGTGCATCTAAAGAAAAACCAGACATAAATCACAGCCATATTGGTGATTTAATTGCTGTACCACGGATAAGGATTTGTGGACAAAACTTTTATATTAAGTTTTGCTATACCGCCCTTCTCAATACACACACACACCCACACACACACATATATATATATATATATATTAATATATATAATATATAGATATATAATAGTAGAATACTATATTATAATAGATTAAGTATGGGTATAAATATATCTATGTATTATATATATATATATATATATAATAATATATATAGATATTATATATAAACAAATTCGATATGTAATTATATTATTATATATGATATATAATATATTATATAATTATTATATTATATAATTACAAACATATATTATAATATATATTAACATATATATTATATATATATATATATATAATTAGATTAATTAAACATATATATATATATATATATATATATATATATATATGTCATTTACATCAACGTTCATGATGAAACAATACTTTGATGTATGCTGACATAAAAACAAACGCGACAACAACTTCATGTTTTGAACTGTATCTGTGTATCGCACGTTAAACCTTGTGCTGAGGACCTAATTCAATTTGACTTAAAACGGCCAGATTTGGGTGGATCTCTTCATACTCTCTGATAAGCATATTTATTCACTGGACGTCCTTCAACTCTTACATACAAGGGACCCGGTAAGATGTTCACCATTACAGATATTATTGTCTTTTTCTTGTTTGTAAAAGTTTGGTTTTGGCTGTCAACGGATCCTGCAATTCAATACAAATTTAAAATCAGTCGTCAGTAATATGTTCTTGATTTATTACTGACAGACTGTTTTCCACTACATGACTGCACATTTTTAATCAGTTAATTATTCAAGAGTTTCCTACTGTACGACTGTTCGTTGTGTTTCCAAACTTAAATATTCAAGCCTATCATTACACTATCGGCAATTAGTTTGAAATCATATAAAGCCGCCGTGCCTGGCCAAGATAAAAAAGTGCCAGCCCATTTAAATCAAACATAAACCTACCTTAATTTTAGAGTTCTGAATTTTTATAATAAACATTGCAATAAATACGCGGAATAATGCCAAGCCAGACGATCGCGGTTAGTAAATTTGAATAAATAATTAACATATGCTAAAGAAGAGAACGTTGTAAGATAAAGGGAGTAGGCTCGCTTTGAATTTTTTATAAGGAACTGTCACACACCACTTCATGTTAATAAATAACGACAAACATTAACATCTAACGGCCAACATCAAGTATACTTAATATAGTAATAAAACCCAGTTGTAATCGCTTATTAATGAACATTTATGCCATTCCTACAGCAAGGTTTAACTGACAATAGAGATGTCAATATGCCACACACATATACATACGTATTATATTCATATAATTATATATATACATATATATATATATATATATATATATATATATATATATATATATATATATATATATATATATATATATGTTTTGTGTGCGCGCAACCGTCTACATACAAGGGTGGGAGGTGGTATAATCACGTACCCATTGTCGGTTAAATCTTTTGGTAAAGATCTAATAACTGTTCATTAACATGCAATTACAACTGGATTTTATCACTATATTAAGTGTACGTACACTATATATATATATATATATATATATATATATATATACACTATATGCCTTCACTGTAGAAGTTCGATGCAAGTGCGTCAGATGCTTGAGAGACAATGGAGGAAGAGGTTTTCCATTTACTAATCTCAATAAAAACTGAGCCACGCTTAATGCATACACCGTCGGAAAATACTAACAAAAAAAAGTTAATCCCAATACAGGTTCACCACGGTTTGGCCATTAGCAATCACCGGTGCTTGCTCAGTCATTTGCATTTGCCTCTTGCAATTTCTGACTCTTGCTCGGGAGTAACGATCCCCTGCGAACGCTGGTGGTGGTGGTGGTGGTCATTACCGACTTTTGTTGACCCCTGATCCAGACAGAAGGAAAACCAGTTCCTCGGCCGTGCCCGAGAGAAAGGTACGGAAAGTGGCAGTAAGTAACACGTACTGCCACCGAGCTACTTTTATCTATATGAAATAATTACTGTTTGTTAGGAGCTGGAAGTGGCTTCAGTTTTCTGTGCAATTACTTTTAAAATATTGTTGTTTATCTTTTATTTTTTTATTTTTTTGCAGTGGCGATAAGGGGTTAAACCTGCAGTGCAATTTTAACAATAATATAATTCTTTTAATATAGGATGTTAACAACAGCAATACTGATTAATAAAGAAGAAAATAAAATAAAATGTTTAAGTGCAATTTATAACTTAATCTGACCTCTAATTTGAAAAGACGAGAAACAATTACACAATCAATTAGTACCATTTGGCTAATGCAGCAAATAAGCTACAATATACTGTTTACCTACAACGCAACATTCATTTCAAATCCACAGGTAAATAAGAGCGCAAAGATTTCTATCATTTCCAACAAGCAAGACTTGTTTTTGCCAAGAAATTTCACCACTGTTAGGAGATTCCAACAGGGATGAAGAAAGTTAAAACCCATGGGAGCTAAAAAATGAGAGAGAAAAAAATGTAAAACCTTTTATACCCTACAAGCCACAGCGTACCTAGATAGAATTTCACTTGTGGTAAACGCACGTAATGTATGTATGTATGTACGTAAGCATGTATGTATTTAATGGCGGTTAAGAGTCAACGCGAATTCTTGAACGGGCTTATGCAATAGCAATAAAAATGTCCATGAAAATGTTTTTGGAACCACCCTGTGATAAGTAGGATCTTAATATCTATTACGAGAAGAATCCTGAACTTAGTCTTTAAGATGGATTTCTTGCAGTATTCAATGTAAGTAGTATCCTACATTTAGCCATAAGATCTGAAGCCCAGTGTCAGTAAAATCTCATATTTATGCATAAGATCTAAAATTCAGCCACGAAAGGGGAAATCTTGAGTTCTATCACAAGAACTAAGATCTGGTTGGAAATCTAGCCAGTTGAATTTAAAACACTGATATCGAACATTGTAAGCCACATGTTGATCAGACCTGGTAATTTACGAGTTGGGTCTCGGACCTTGTTTAAGTCGAGTCTCATCCCAGTCGCAGTCATGCCCCTTGGCCCGACCTGTCTTCCAAAGAAGCCGTTCGCTTACCACCTGGGAGAGCTCTTGCAACCAGCGACGCATCTTGACAGCCATTATTTTGGGACAATTTAGTCATTGACGACCGACGTTTTATTCAGTCGGCTGGGCGTTTTTGGTGGCATCCAGTTGGCGATGTCTGCTTTAAAGGGTTACGTATTTATTTTAGTTTATCAGCATACAGAATCAGTTAGATTTTTGGGGGGATAGATAGAAGTCATTTAAGAGATATTGCTACGTACTTAATTACCAAAATGCTTTTGAAATTCTCTCTCTCTCTCTCTCTCTCTCTCTCTCTCTCTCTCTCTGGGATAGATAGAAGTTAATTAAGAGATACTGTTTTGTCCTTAATTACCAAAATGCTTTTGAAATCTCTCTCTCTCTCTCTCTCTCTCTCTCTCTCAGGATAGATAGAAGTTAATTAAGAGATATTTTTTCTCTCTCTCTCTCTGGATAGATAGAAGTTAATTAAGAGATATTCTCTCTCTCTCTCTCTCAGAAGTCAACTGAAGTTAATTAAACTAAACTATTTTGTTTCGTCCATAATTACCAAAATGCTTAGAAAATGGTTCTCTCTCTCTCTCTCTCTCTCTCTCTCTCTCTCTCTCTCTCTCTCTCTCTCTCTCTCTCTCCTGTGTGTGTGTGTGTGTGGAACTATCATCTTCTTCAGAAGTCCCGAAGACTAGGTAAAATATGAGTATGCATTTTCTTTCTCCTTCTCTCTGGAAGTCCCTCTTCTGATAAGCAAATTTATTGTTGAAAAAAAGACTTACAATATAACACTACAGTGATAAAACTCAATAAGATATATTTCATGACCGAAATGAGAATCTCGTTGGCCATCTGTTGGATGGACAGGGTTGAAAAGAAGTTTGAAAAAGAAGTTCCCACTTGAGATTGGACAGACAGACAGACAGAGCCAGCTGTCGGCTCAGTGACATGGGAAACACTGGCCTGGAGATATGGGAATAAGGGTAGAGTCATTGAAAAGCATCTGAAAATAACTGGTGCAGACCCGTTTGGTAGGTTTATCCCAAAAATCAAAGCTCAGACGCTATCAACAGACCTAATGAAGCCTCAGAACTCAAGAGAGTGGACGAGTGAGTGTGGCATTCAAGAAGCAGCCTCAGAAGTCTCTCCTTTCTTTTCGCACATCAGGACGAGAGGTAGCACGTCATGGCGATGATACGGTTAACAGTCGATCACATCGGAGAGGCATGATGTTCCGGGAGCGTAAACTCATAGGAACCTCCACCCGAGACGCCTTGGGAGAGACCGTTAGGAGGTAATGTTTGCTCTTTGCTGCTCCTTGAGAGTAAGATGAGGGGCGGGTGCTCCTTGAAAGAGAGGGAGAGAAGCGCTACTTGAAAGAGAATATCTTACGAATGCTTTCACTTCTGCGGGGTGAGGACTACCTAGTCGAGGCTTTTTCGTATTCAATTTATTGTAGATGACCTCGTCGAGGCTTTTCCGTTTTCAAAATGTTTATTACACACTTTGACGGAGCATTGATCACCAACGTCTGTCCTCTCTCTATCTCTCTCTTTCTAGTTACAACCCACAAAAGTCGAGCAACAACCTGAAACGTAATTCATTACTTTGGTCATCTGGGTATTTCTAACTCTTAGGGAAGCGCCTATACCATTTTCTCCTCGTCCGGTTCCGGGACTGAACGTGTCAATTTAGACGAATGTGCTGAGGCACATCATATGAAAGAGAGAGAGAGAGAGAGAGAGAGAGAGAGAGAGAGAGAGAGAGAGAGAGATAATACCTATTACGCAATGCTATACAATTTCAGGCGTAATTAAAGCCCAACCAACGCTGTCAACAGGAGACAATTTCAATACCTCTCAAAGTTTTTTCTTTGAACGTCATTTTATTTAAAAACCATTATCTTCCCTAACAATACTAATTGAACGACAAACAATAAAAAGAACTTCTCTCTCTCTCTCCTCTCTCTCTCTCTCTCCTCTCTCTCTCTCTCTCTCTCTCAACACACACGACAACAGTTAGACGTCGTGAAACCTCGCCCCAACTTCTCAAGTTTGGTGACCATCCGCCCTATCTCAGACCTCGCGTCGATGGTCGGTCACTCACGACCTATGCAATTCGTGGTCATATATTTCAGCCTCACCCAAGAGAAATGGGGAGGGTGGGAGGGGGGGTGGATTTAGGGCGTTTATTTCAATCTCGGCAGACGAAAAAGGGTAAGTAATTCAACCAAGACAATATAATCAAACAGAAAAGCTATACACAACCCGTATTACTTAAATTAACGAAAACAATTACAAGAAAGGGGAAAGAGTTAAAAGGTGAATATATTAACGTTATGAAAAATATAACAAGAAAAACATGAAGAAACAGCGTACTAAAATAAAAAGAAATAAAAAATAAAAAAGATAATTTCATGTCACTCTGGCGCAAAAAATGAAGGTACAAAAGAGTATCATAATCGAGACTCGCCCGTCAACCGCCTTATTGCACCTACGATGGAAAAATCCCTGATAATAATGGACGCTTCTTCGTAACGGCACAAGGAACCCAGTGGAATTTACGAAACAGGTTTGGTCTTTTCGTCAATCTCAAATTATGTAATAAAGGTGGCATCACCCAAATCAGCGTAATCTTAAATGGCATTATCCATCCATTTATTTCTAAAAATTTTTGCTAAACAAAAATCAGTCATAAAACCGGTTACATATATAGGACTGTTTTTAAAAATCTCGTATCTCGTGACCAACTAGACATTGTAGCTTTGCATCAGTGGAGGCACTCACTCTCTTAAAAATAAAAGAATGTATTTGAATATGGTTACTGTCTGCTTATGAATATGCATATCATTTTCTGAATATGCATATCATTTTCTGCAAAAGCTTCGTGGGGAGACGCCAAAACATCGGACTCGGTCATTCTTTTCCCTTTATACTTATGACATGTTATTGCATCCCCAGATAACTTTTCGTCTATCAGTCATTTTCTATTCCTTGAGATAACCAGTATCTTTACTTCAAGTGAAGAGAGAAGGAAGGGATCGCCTGACACCTCTCTTTCTTCCTCTTCTTCTTCTGCTTCGTGGTCTGCTAAGAGCGCATGACACTTCCAGTTAACCCTCCTCCTACACAGAGTCTACTCTCTCTCTCTCTCTCTCTCGAGCTGACTTGCATATCACTACCTCCGCCACTACCTCACCCAGCAATACAATCTTGCTCCAACTGACTCATCGTGAGCCCTCTCTCTCTCTCTCTCTCAATAACTCGATAACCTGTCCTCCTCACCAATGACACTACAGTACTGAACTTGCGGGCGGCAGGTCGGGGTTGAAGCACGGACCTTGCAAATGAAAATCTAGTGCTCTAACACTAAGAGGCAAAACACATAATTACATGGATAGGAAAGTATTTTTGGCTTATATAATTCCTTTCCCCATCAGCCTTTTTCCCCCCATAAGAGAGCAGTGGTCCCAGAAGGGCTTCAAATGACGGTTTTCTGCCAACATGCACGGAGTGAGACTGCTCACCCCACGCCCTGGGCCCCTAGCCCATGGAGGTCCTAGCGGCTTATGTACCGACAGCGCCTATCTTTTCTTGGTGGCCACCGACCCAAGCACTGACCAGACCCGACTTGTGTATATGAGTGTGTGCAGTAGGCGTGCTTGCATGCATGACACAAACGACGTGAACAGCCAGAATTGCTACAAAGCAAAATGAAACCCCAAACTCATTCTACTACATAACAAAGGTGTCATGTTCCGAGGTTCAACCTCAGCTGTGCTGGCGAGAGGGCGGGTGAGCATGCACGCTCGTGCACGCCAGCAATGTGTACGCCTAATCTGATTAAGAAAACGTGAACATTATCCCGGAGATCTTCCTCTGCCACTGGCTGGCAGAGAAGAGAAGCCTTAGGAAGCTACGGCGATCCATTGATTCAACCTGGGCGAGTAAGACATCGAAGGATTTCTCTAGGGGCGTCCCAAGTCCTATGAAGCCTTCCCCAGCCCACTCCGCACCCCACAGTAGGTGGGTGGGGGGGCGGGTTGCCTCTTGTAATAAAGTCACCTGCGCTGGACACCATGTGCGAGCGGCTGCCTTATTGATTTAATAATCAAGCATGGCGTCATGGTAGTTATGGTCGCTGGAGACTGAAGTCTAATTTTTTTATAACATTTCTTGTACGACATCTTGACAGAAATTTTCTCTCAGTATTTCTGCTATAAACCGAGGAAACAAACCTTGATAACTATATTCACATACATTGTTTTCCTATATAGCTCGTGTCATGAAAAAAGTAAATAAAATAGTCTCGTATAATACCGCTCTTACGCACAAAATACTTCTTTAGCCCTAAATATTATTCAGTCTTACATAAAGCTCAGGCAAAAAACAAATTGCTAAAACTGACCTCAGTGGTGTTACATTTATAGAGTACAGACGAACTCGCAATGTGTAATACAACGTACTGCGTCTCCTAATAAGAAAAAAGCTTGACTTGCAAGTCACAGTGAGGCAGAGCACACACACACACACGTACCTGCAATGTGTAATGTAGTTTCGCAACTGTAGCGCCATGGGTGCCCCATAACGAGTTCCCTATGATGCTCGGAAAAGAAAGAAAGAAAGAAAAACATTCGGAGCATGAATTGTACTTCCGTGATCTTTAGCCATTTTGTCCATGTGACGTCCTGGGCTACATGGGTCGAGATAACATTCCATTCGCCAGCACTTTAATTTAAAACAAACAGAGCAAAGCTGCACGGGAATGGATACGTAGTACATACACGTATTCTTGCAGTGTTCATTGCCCTGCATTGCAGTATCGATATGTTACAACTCATTTGAGTTGGAGAAACACATCCACAGTTATGAATGCGTATGTATGTCCAAAAATAAATCCCTACAGGGAGCTTTCGGGAATCTGTTCGATTCCAGTTTTCAGTATCTATTGAGACGGGGAACGGAACAGATTCCCGAAAGCTCCCTGTAGGGAATTATTTTTAAACATTTGTACCCATACATAGTAATTGTGGATTGATTTCTCCATTGCAAGACTCCCGCTACTGTGGGTATCCTTTAATCAAGTTCATTTGAAGATATATGACTGAAAATTATCTTACATTATTATTATTATTGTTACTGTAGAAGCTCATATGTTCCATAATGAGCAAGCCAAACATGGACCTTTGACTTCGAAGAGCAAGCTTCCACAGAACTGAACCTTCAAAAGCAAATAAAAGAGAAAACGAATAAAAGAGAAAAAGCAGACCGAAGGGGAATAAGAGAACAAATACCCAACTCCTCGAGTAACAGCATCCGTTTGAGTAACAAGCTCGTAAAAAGAAAAGAAAAAAAAATATATATATACTGAAAGGCAAGGGGCCACTACAGACACTTTAGATACTAAAAAATACGATATAGCGAAGCACTACAGCTGAAACTTAAGCCTGCATCTCCACCAAAGCAACATCTAATGCCGCCGATGGAGAAACATACACTGATCTGGACATGTTACTGACATGACTGGCGGTCACCAACCCGACCACTGACCAAATCCAATCTCTGCCGGAGCAGAGCTTGAATCGAGATAAACGACATCGGACGGAAATGTCTCTTCCTTCAAAGTCCTTCCAAACCGGATTCATAAAGGATTTTCACGCGGGATGCTTCGCCACGTAATGATTCAATTCCGCCCATTGGTGCTTTGGTAAAACAATTTTCCATGGCATGTCATCATCTCCGCTTGTTTCTTGTTTATTCTCTCCTTTTCCTCGGGATTAAAAACGGGATAAATATTCGAGATATACTATGTATTTACGTAGTTTTTTTTTTAATGTGTTAACTACCTTAATAACCCAATAACATAAATAATATATTGCGTTGAGTTCCATCTCGATACTTCACGACCCGTAACGTAAACTGAAATCCGAAATTCAGAGAGAGAGAGAGAGAGAGAGAGAGAGATCTGAGCAGAATAAGACCACCAAATCTGGCATTCGGCAGTTCTTTTTGACAGCATCCTTTCCACTTTTCCTCTTCCATAAGCGGCATGGTGACGCCGGGAGGGGCTGTCATGGGAGGGGTGACGATATGAGGGGTTGATGAAGACCGGAATTCAAGGATAAATATTAATTGTTATGAAGATGTTTGCGTGCGCGTTAGTGCGCAAGTGAGCAGAGTGAGTATAAATGTTTTGGGTGATATTTTGTGAATACCTTTTTATATGTGAATACTTGCGTGTGTATGTGCGGATGAGCATGGATGTATACAATTACAGGGGTCTGATTGTACGCAGTCTAAATATGGGGATGAGAACGTGTATGCATGTCAGTATTTATTTGAATGTGTGTCAGTATTTATTTGTATGTGTGTATGTGTATACACGTAAATATCACATATTTTAGTGTGTAAGGATGCATATAATGTCACCGTATATGAACCATTATGGTATGTGAATACAAATGCACCTATTTGAGTGAATGCTCATGTTAATAATTGTATGAATGGGACCTGTTAGCGTACATGTGCACACGTGAGCGTGAAGTAGGGTCTAAGAGATCCACACACGCACACACACATACACATATAGGGCCAAGCCACTGACCAGCCAACGGTCCAACAAAGTACAAAGGTGGTTGTGGTTGGGCCGAAGGGTAGGATGGAATGGGGGGAGTGAAAGGGAGAATAGGAAGGTGGATGGGAAGAGGAATGGAGGAGAGAATGGGGAGATGAAGGGAGGGGGGAAAGGGGTGGGGGGGGGGAGAGGGACGAGGGAATTGAGACATGGGAAGGAAAAGGGCGTTGATCACGAAATGTTTGTGCATGGAGATCGGTGGAACTCGTTACAGCTGAAGAGGAACTTCCAGAAGGGAAAGCTGAATGCACGTCGAAGGAATTGCAGGAATTGGAGGCCAAAATGGAAGACTAAAACTGCAGATAATGAAACGCAGCTTGAAAGAAAGGAAATACCGAATCCAAGTTGAAGGTGAAGAACAGCAGAGCTGAACACTGGCGCTGAGTCTATATCAGAAAGCTGAATGCAAATTGCAGGTGAAGTGGAAGTTGGGTACAAACTACAGAGAGACAATGGAGAAAGAAAGGCTGAATGCGCGCATGATACGAAAAAGGGAAAGTGAGATCGCTATCTGAAAAGGAAAATCAAGTTGCAGGCAAATTGAAGAGGCGCAGTTGAATGCGAATTGAGAGAAAAATGAAAGTTGAATGCACACTGAATTAGAAGAAGGGAAAGTTGAGAGTCAATTCCAATAGAGAGAAGTAAAGTTCAATGCAAAGTGAATGGAAATTTAAGAAGATAGCACAAGTCAAGAAACTATAAAAAAAAAATTACGCTTTAATTTCTTTGCAGTTTATCTAAATTAACAATAGGTCAAAATGAGATATTTTCCTTCTCGACTTTGGGGATATATGTATATATATATATATATATATATATATATATATTATATATATATATATATATATGTGTGTGTGTGTGTGTGTGTGGTGTGTGTGTGTGTGTATGTATGTGCATATATATGTAGCAAGGTTCTTTATCAAATAGACAAACAGGGAACAATAATGAATGGAATTATTATCAGCATCAACTCCTGAAAAAAACGAGAGTGGGAAGGTTATCACTGCTTTCCTGATAAGTGTGACACTAACAGAATATGCAGAGGACTACATATATATATGGATATAATAAATATATATATATATAATAAAATATATATATACATATATATTATTAAATATATATACATCTATATATATATATATATAGATAAATTTAATATATATTATTAAATATATATGTATATAATTATATTTAATATATATATATTTATATATATATATATATATATATTATATGAAAAGGCCGAAAATATCGTCCTTACAGCACATAAGATAACAGTATCAAGTAAAGTACCCCGATCGAAAAAACGAACACTATAATCCTATGGGCCGAATCGGTCCCCTCGCAACAGAAAACGGGAGATGCATAGAAAACGACCCAAGGGACTTTTTGATCCTGGCGAAGATGAGGCGCAGATAAAGAAACTCATTTCAGAAAAGGGAAAAAAGAAAAAGGTCTGGTTCTGAGTGAAAGGAAAATTTGAACTCTTGGGATCAGGAGGGGAGCGAGAGGTGATCCGCCGATTCCCGTGATGTAATTCACTGAAAAAATAGGATGAAAGTGCGAGAAGCAAGATGACTGGGAATGGAAGATGATCCTTAAGAAGACGGCCATAAAAATATAATAAAAATGACTGCTGTATCGCTGTAGTTTGGAAAAGGAGGAGATAATCAGGTTCCAATATTCATTTCTTTTCTACCGAACTGAGCGGCCATGTTAATACAAAAACGCAAGTGATACTGTTCCTGCTATTAATATAGCTGTCCCTACTACTATTATTGCTACTGCTATAATAATAATAATAATAATAATAATAATAATAATAATAAACTTCATTACCAATGGTTCGGTGAAGACGATGAAAAAAAGGAACTCAACACCTATACTCTGTTTTTTTCCATCTGTCCATCCGCCTGTGGTGTTTGCATATGGTAACACTGCGTCCAGGGCTTTAGATAGTTACGCTACGTATAAGTTTTAGGTAAATAAAAGGATATCTGGGTGTACATTTGCAACTTTAAAGTGTTTTGATAATTTACAGTATGCGAATTACACCATTAATATTCGAAATTATTGTTGAATGTAAGCTAAATGTAACTATCTAAAGCCCGGGACACAGTGTTACCATGCGAAAACACCACAGGCGGATAGACAGATGGAAAAAAACAGAGTATAAATACGTAATAGATTAAGCTCTACATTGAGAGAAGGCTGGAAGTCAGGGAAGACGGGAACAGTGAGAAAATTTCAGCATCCGAAGATAAGGGAGATTCCAAAGATAACCAGCAGTATGGAAGAAAATGGCTGATAAATCATTAATAAAAAAAAATAGTAAAATGACACTCTAAATCTCCATGGGATCTGGTAATTCGTCTGAGCTGACAAGGACCATTCTAAGACACCTAGAACTTACTTGAGACTTGAATTGAAAGCGGAGAAAGAAAGACGAGAAAATATCTAAAGAAGGAATAAAACAAAACACTGAACAATCCTCACAGACAGATTAAACCGAATCACAAGAGAGAAGGAGAGAGGATATTACGAGCATCTTATTGATGTTCAGACAAGAGGCGAGAATTACCTCGTCGAGGCCATCCCCAATTTCCCGCTTTGGTACTTTGCACTTTGATCGATTCTTTGGCATCCAAAGGCATATATAATAGATTTCAGGGAACTCCCCAGTACACCATCCTAGTCCGGTTCGAGGATCGAACGCAAGTCCCTCGGTTTGTGAGCCGTGCAAGTTTACCACTGATCTACGAGAGAGAGAGAGAGAGAGAGAGAGAGAGCCAGTGAATCAAGGAAGAGAAGGACCACCTTTATCTTCTATCATTACCTCCCAGGTAATGGCAGACATTACCTAATCCATATCCATTGCACAAATGAAAACCTATACATGGAGAGAGAGAGAGAGAGAGAGAGAGAGAGAGAGAGAGAGAGAGAGAGAGAGCGTAAGGGGCACAGGGTGGAGGGATGAGAGAGAAATGTAAGAGGTAGTGGGAGGACGATATTACATCAATTAACGACTCAATTTCAGACAGAAAATGAAAAGACGATTTACTGAAGAGTACCGTTGACTTCGAAACGATAAACGTCCAAAACAAACGTCACTAACAACGACGCCGTGGTTAGAGGCCCAGGGGCGGCCTGGAGACTCGAACGCGATTTCTCCTGCAGTATCTGCCTCCTGGCGATCCGGAAAGTAATCGAATGACGGGCGAGATATTATATAGGTGGCTGGTGTGGCTAGTTGATCTGCCATTAACAGGAAGCCAGATTCCCGTTGAGGTTTCTCGGCTGAACGACATCGAGATGAGAATATCCGTGTTCAATCTCATTGAAACTGAACGAATAATTGACAATGCGGACTGTTAGTCCAGGAGCGCTTGTAACTTTTTGAATAAATATCCCTGCTAGGTATGAACCAGTTTCAATGAGGCCCTGTTAGTAATTGTATTAATGCACAGAACAACTGTGTAAGTTATAAAGTTATATTATATCATACATATATATAATTATATATATATATATATATATATATTATATATATATATATAATAATATATATATACACACACAACTTAAAGATACAAACATATACACACACACAAGACACACATATATACATATATATATAAATATATATATATATATATATATATATATATATATATATATATAATATATTATATATACAACTTAAAGATACAAACATATACACACACAGACACAGACACACACACATATATATATAATATATATATATATGGGTGAACTGAAATGGCATTTGGTATCCAGCTCTCAGCAAAATTTTTCTGATTAAGACTCCAATGTCCAGCCTGGTTTTACCGGCCATATTTGTTTAACTACTGGATCCACAATTAAACGCTTAGATGTAATGTCAAAAATATGAATTATTTCGGTTTGATAATACTGGCCATGAATTAGTTAAATTTAATAGCGTTTAAGAGTAGAAAAAAATATTGCCTAACCAACTCACGTTTCGTTTAGCGTTTCTCTTCCAAAAGCAACTTATGGAAAACGAAAACCATTCTTAAACTAAAAGTCGAAATACAGGAGATAAAAATGACCTCTCAAATGATAATAATGTCGTCTTTAACAAACGAAAGTTCGAGTGTAAGAGCAATAAAATTCAAAGTAACAAAAGCAGATGATTATACTGCATGGCAAACCAAACCTACTCAAAAAGTTACTAAATTTCATTCCAGTAAAATTATCAAAGGTGACTACAATGCACCGAGTTACTAAAATACACCAGAGTATATTACTTTTGTACAAGCAGTAATCTTAAAAAAAAAAACACACACACACACACACACACACACAGAAAATCAACAGCAAAATCGTAACCTGTGTGTGTGTAAAATGTAATGAAATTTGTGTTACCAAACTTTTCAACAGACAATGCAAATTGCATTTTAGGGGGTCTCTTGCAGCATCGACGTTACGACCGTGGCAATGCAGAGAGCTTTGCGTTATTTCCAATGTCTATCTGTGCATATAACTATCAGTCAGTCAAAACAGGAACCCAGACGGCCGAACATATTCAGCGGATGGTTCGCACATACATTTATAATACAACACGGTTCCCTCCACCTGTTTCGGTAGCCTTTTCACCTGACAAGAGCTAGAGGGGGCAAGTTCATTTCTCTCTCTCTCTCTCTCTCTCTCTGGTTGCATCTTCCTTCCCTCAAGCTTTCCTCGCGAAGGAACCAAAGAGGCAGGTTTGCCTGTCATCATCTCGTCCTTCCTTTCACAGGGGCCGACTGCACACGGAGCTGTTTTAATCCTCTGACTCCTCAGCATATATTATATGTTCCAGAATGAAGCAGCAGGATACCGCTGCAAATAAAGCGAGGGGAAAGACGGGAACAATAAAACGCGGCCTGTCTTCATCCTTTTCTTTCTTGTTAGGCGAGGGAGGACTCAGATTCCAAGAATATACAATTATTTTTCTACCCTAAAGGATTTTTTTCTTGTATTTTACCATTTGTATTTATCAATTTATCAATTTTTTCATTTGATTCATCTTTTCTCATACCTGGTTCCTTCTTTCTATATTTTCTATTACCTAGTGTTGCTTCTTTCATATGAACACCGTATTCTCTGGAAGCTTGAATTTGAAATAAGAGGCCCCAGTGGACTGGATCCATTTGAATAGTGTTCATCTTCTGAATAATAATAATAATAATAAAAATCTAATTTCCTATACACACTTTACAACGTCGTTGTATACTGGAAATACCGTTATATTTGGCTATTCAGGCCTCTGAGTCTGGAAGCGTGAGTCAAAGGCAGACCCTAAGGATTCCCGATTTCCAAACACTTAACAAAAGGTTAAACATGACCGAGGAAAAAAATGAATAAATAAAAGTTCTCTCCGAAGGAGCAAAATGTATTCAGCCCAGTACCTCGAACGACGACAGCCTAAAACAAAACTTGCACAAAAGACAGAGATAATTCGTATTTCTTAACGAGAAGTGACTCAACATCCAAGATAATTATGCAGACGACAGCTTATGAATGAGATGCGTCAGTCGAGTAAAGTAAGAACAGATTCCTGGAAATAGAAATCTCTGTTCCAAGATGCAGACAGTCAACATAGCTGTTGCTGCAAATTTAGGAGAGAATAAATTCAGCGTGTTATTCAACACAGACCGGCCTTTGTTCCTCGGTGCGTGAGCTTTCCAAGGTGTTGCGAAATTCATAGGTATGAGGATTTTTTTTTTCTTATCGTTGTGCGTATTCATGTCTATAGATCTAAGCACATCAACGGACGATGACACACATACTAGCACAAAAAATACATACATACTTACATACACACAACATATATATATATATATATATATATATATATATATATTTGTATGTATGTATTTATTTGAGTGCTTTGTTCTACAGACGCACACACACACACACACACACACACATATATAATATATATATATATATATATATATATATATATATATGTATATATGTATGTATATATGCATACATATATATATTTAAACTGTATACACACACACTTACGGATCAAGGTTTATATATGAGACACTATTTCTAATTAACAAAACGTTATACAGTGAGTTTAGTGATTATTGTGCAATAAGATTCTTAAAAAATTACAGAAAGTAACAGCTGAGGCAGCAATGCCAAAAGTAATAAATACAAGAGCAATACAAAAAATAAGTGATGACAAAAGAGACTGACCCCACAAAAGATGAGACAGATGTAATAAGAAGACAAAATTGCCAAAAATGTTAATTTTTGGAGAAACCTGAAAGCACTAAATAAATGATTGCGCCTGCGCTGTTGAAGCAACAAAATAAAACAACGCATAAAGGGAAAAAGCCATTTTGTCAACAATTTGTGAGAGAAATGATAATTAACACCACATTTTTAAACTCA
Organism: Macrobrachium nipponense; assembly: GCF_015104395.2. Taxonomy (NCBI): domain Eukaryota; kingdom Metazoa; phylum Arthropoda; class Malacostraca; order Decapoda; family Palaemonidae; genus Macrobrachium; species Macrobrachium nipponense. The sequence continues at coordinate 39,936,563 of NC_061109.1, forward strand.
TATTTTAATTGAATAATAAAACATTCATTAATAAGCACTCGAAATATGACCCCACTAAACTCAGTAAAATTATGAAAACACACAGTCATTCATCTGTGATATAAAAAAAACAATATTACAGGAATCAAACGTCACATTTAATCAAAGTTAAACAGCAAAATGATTCATATTGCATTTCACTTATTTAACATACAATACGTCGAATAATAATAATAAAAGACACTTTCATTGTATGAAAAGACGACGAAAACTTTGCATTTAATTAAACGGCGCTACAGCAGAAAATACGAAAGGGAACAAACAGGTTCCATCGGAGGATGTGACATACTGAACTAAGCGATGACCCGACGCCAAATCGCAATTGGCTATGCATGGTTCCCTGTGCGGCCGAAAAGGCTACGATAAAGGCGAGCCACGAATTTGAAGGAGAAAAAAAATAAAGGCTTGAAAGTAGAAAATAATAATAAAAAGGCGGGGGAGCGGAGGGGCTTGAAAATTTAAATAAATTTGTTAATTAACGACCAAAAGGAACTGCAACCACAGTTAAAGAAATCTGGTAAAGAGTTCGATCACAGGCACTTACCAGAGACAAACGATTATCCTACAGCTTTAAAGAAATGTTTTAAAATTTTTAAACCCTACCAAAAAAAACACATAAATGGAAAAAACTGTAAAATGTTTCCAAAATGTTATTTATCAAGTAAAAGAGGTAATTTTTAAAAATTTCAACCATTACATTTGAACAAAAAAAAAAACACAAGTGGACAGAAAAGAGAAGATAAATTATTCAATATATCATTTATGGATTGAAATAGGAAATCTATCAAATTAGCAAACAATAAAAGGAAGGCAAAAAATAGAAATAGAAGAAAGTGGGAATATTTTACAAAATAACTTCTGTACACTAAAACAGAATATTTTACAATATGAACCCCTACATTGGAAACAACACAAAAACGGAAAGAAAAGTGAAGTCTTCCAAAATACTCACCCAAATCTTCTTGATCTTCTTAAACATACAACCGACGAATTAGTGAGAATGTTCATCAAAATTGTTTCTCTCATAATCCAGTTTACCAGTGACCACCTCCGGGAGAGAGATAGGTCATGATGTGATTGGCTCTCCCAAAAGCGATACGGATTTTTTTGTATACTGATATCTCTATATGAATTTACTTCTAAGTTGTTTTAGCTCAGGAGATACAGAGTCACTCCAAAAAGCAAAATGAAACTGTATATATTTCTTATTAATTTTATCTTTCTTTCGGCTCTGGGGATAAAGTCACTCCCTAAAATCAAAACATCGACAGAAATTCTTCTCTGGATGTGGAGGGAGAGACAAAGCGAGATAGAATCAGGAGAACCAAATCCTCTAAATAATAAAACAAACTACATCATCTCCAACGTAAGATCTACTACAGGTACTCATGATCTAAAGGGGAAACAAATATCATTCAAGAGTCATCCAAAAATATCTCGAGATATCTTTGGTATCTTGAAGATAATAATATCTCGACTCTTCGGCGCGGTGGTATCTCGTTATGGAAATATACAAAATATTCCCGGATATTTCCCTTTAGTTTGCCTCCTTTCTCATGGTAACGTTTCAGAATCACGAATTTCACATAGAACATATACACCTCACTTTCACTCGTCAGTTTGTCATGAAAAAACCAGGGAAGTTTGCAATGACTGACAGCGCTGTGCATGGCCTGTTGCCCATTTTGTTATCCGTAATCGTGAATGACATTCAGAAAAAATGAATGACTTCGATACACGCTCGATTTCTATAACAGTAGGAGCCACATCACAGAGGCGGGACGCAGTGCGGAGCGTCCGTGAAAGCCTACCCGTCTAACCCAGTGTCTCACACTACACTGGCAGTGATGTCAGAGTCCCGGAGATTCAAACTTACCGCCCTGGAAAAAATCCTGGAAGGCCACCACAGCTGCGTTGATGGGACGCGACTTCTACGCTCAGGCCACAACCGCGTCGCGAAATATAATTGAACATTCTTCATATTTACAATATATAAGAACCAAGATATTACTAATACCTTATCTGCAGGTCTTGATGTAACGATCTTAAGTTCAATAGTCTTGCAAATTTTACACAAACAATATGCAGGTTCGTTATTTATTTATTAATTTTTTTTTTGGTCAGTCAAAGATTCAATAGCGAACATCAGTACGAACTCAGAATCTTTTTCTACATAAAATTATATGAAATAAAAACAATAAATCTAAAATCAAATACGAGGTGTACCTCTGGATTTAAGGCTTACCCACGAGCTATGAAGGAAGAAAGGCAATTCTATCTATCACTGGGAAAGAAAATATCGAAGCATCAAAGACCTACGACCAGGATCGAACCTATAGGTACCCACAACAAAGTGAATGCAATACAAATGAGTAGTAGTGGTTAAATATTTGGGAGTAAAAGAGTCATGTGTAAATTAATGACAAAGATAACGGTGTTACACAGACACATACGTACATACATACATACATCCAATATATATATATATATATATATATAAATATATTATATATATATATATATATTATCTTTTATCATATCACCGTGACATATTTCACAGAAAAACATTAAGCTGCAAATGTCAACGGATATTAAATGACACATACAGCTTTGCACAACACACACACGTGTATATATATATAATATATATATATATATATATATATATATATATATATATACATCATACACACACAAATAAACTATAATGTCGTAACGGCTGCAATAAAAATTGAATATGTTTTTGATTAACGGAAACATGATGAGCATCAAGTCTTACTATGCAGTGGAATAAATTAGTTACGAATATAGGCACATGTCAATGCCACAAAACATCAACTAAACGATAAATTGAATTATAGCATTCAAAAATATTAGGCGACAAAGAACTAAATAGGACCTAGCAACTTTTTACCAACAATGGAAAGCCTACCGAGGCAAGGTTATTTTTGTTTCTCGTGAATAAATACGTCATTAGACTTTCCATATCAAAATGACAAGAAAAATCCTATCTTGGTTTACAGCAAATAATGAAATAATAAAGATACAGAACTCGGTAAAACTTGTTTAAGGAGAAAGAGTTCGTGCTGTCATAAGGCCATCCTGAACGAACAAAAATAACAACAACAAAAGTTCAGAAAGAAGCTTTTGAGAATGAAGATGACGAATCCGCCATGAAGGTAAATTCATGAATCAGTCAGACGGAAAAATGAAAGGACAAATAAAAATTGGCTCAAGTTAATCAAGGGGAATTTATGAAGATTATTCCCGGAGGTCATTTTTTAAGCCCCCAGGATGATTCGGATATAAATGAAGGACCTGGCACCAGTCACGACTTGCCTTTTTTTTTTCAGTCTCCCGCTTCCTTTTTCATCCTTGTGTGAAACTCACTCTCAGACGTGTGCGCGCGCGCATACACACACACACACACACACACACACACACACACACACACACATATATATATATATATATATATATATATATATATATATATATATATATATATGCATAAATACAATTAATAGCAGGACTTCATTTAAAGTGGATGTGTTCTAGTGTAGAGGTGAGTTTTATTCATAAAAGTACAAGCTTTCTAAAACTGATAGTCCTCCACGGATACCAGGCTAAGAGGACTGTTAGTCCCTCGAAAGCTCGTAACTTTTCTTGATAAGTAACTCCGCTGGATACCATCCAGAGTAAATGAGCTCCTGTTTTTAATTAAAAAATAAATAAATAAATAATAATAATAAATAAATAATATATATATATATATATATATATATATATATATATATATATATCCACATGTATACAACTCGTACTTTGTTTACACTACCACAATTTACGTTCTGGAATTAAGGCCAGGGTTTCATGTATCCAAATGAGGGAACCGCAGAAGAGAAATGTGACGCATATCCACCGGTTACGTAAATCGAAGAGAAGTAATACAAAACTCCTTAACGTTGTATGGCATCTCGACCGCAAACTGTTATACGCGCAGCGAGAAGAGGTTACGTCCATGGTCCAGTCCAATTTCTGTCACTCTTTCCATTTCACTGAAGGCGCGCGCGCGCACACACACTCACACACACATACATATATATATATATATATATATATATATATATATATATATATATATATATATATACTATATATATACATATATATACTATAATATACGTGTGTGTATATATGTGTGTATCTTTAGTTAGATACAATATATATAATATATATATATATATATATATATCATATAGTATATGTATATGTAAAATATATTACATTAGATATATGTATATGCAATATATATACATATACATATACATATTATATATATATATATATATATATTATATATATATATATATATATATATATATAATGTACTGAAAAAATTCCGCTTTGGCAACAAGATATGAAACATAATGATGAGTACATTCTGAAAGACGGATCTAAGCTGTGTGTTATGCACCTGGGTGGTAGCTGACTGGGGTGGATCGCATCCCAATTAGAGAAGAGTATGGGATACCCAAAGTTTTTCATTGACTTGCCCTGAACCGAAATGAATGACAGAAAGGGGGTTGAAATCTATTCATTCATCAAATTAATAGATTTCATTCAATTCGACAATAATTCTTACAAGTTGAGGAAGAACAAATAATGATAAACACTAATAAAAAACACTGGTTGTTTCTAAAAGGAAAATGATATGATACTTGATACAACGTCAGAATCGCGGAATTAAGAGTTGTAATGGAATCGGCAGTTGCGGTTAAAGATCAGAGTACGTACAGAATTTTTATCCAATCATGAGTATGATGTAATCCTCCTTCCTTCCTCCTCCTCCTCTCCCCCCTATCTCTCCTTCTCTCTCTCTCTCTCTCTAAGCTCGTCTCCTCTCTCTCTCTCTCCTTTCTCTCTCCTTCTCTCTAAGTGCTGAGGATACGGGTAGAGAAACCCAAACGGCGTACACACTAATGCCCTCTTCCTCCTTGGTTTAACTTTTGCAACACTGCATATGCTCGATCCCTTCAGAAAAATTAAAAAAATAAGAAATTTAATCTTTCATCTTCTATAAAATCTTGTTAATTATTCATCTTCCTTCATCATATCATCTTCCATCCGTCTTTGCTGCAAACTTCTTTTTTCTTTTGCTTTGGGCCACTTAATAACTAATAACTATTTTTCCTGTATATATTTTATGTATTATTGCGCTAATTCCTTTTTATTCATTTCCGTATCTTATATTACTTTATTCCTTGTCATGCTTCTCTCATTTTTCTTAATTAATCATTCTAACTCATAGCAATGCTCCTTAGCAATTAAGAAGCCTTTTCGGCTTATTCCTCATACAATAATAATCCTGCTATACGAGGAACTTCTGCCAACGAATAACGTTCATATTTAGGTTCCAATTTGGAGACGGCAAAGCTTGGCTCTGCAAATTAGGATACAGATTTAAAATTTGTATTACATGATGAAATAATTGACATAAAAAATAAATGAAGCAGAACAGAGACACGCAAAATCAATTCAAAAATTACGAAAACTTTTTTTCATATATACGGGATACTGATGTTTGAATATAAACGCACACGTGAATTTGTTTTACGTGTGTATATTACTATATACACCGACATTACTCAATGAATTCATATCCGCGTACATGTTTTGAACACATCAAATTTGTATTATTTCCAGAGAATAATGATTTAACAAAGTCATGTAATAAACACACGTTTACACATTTTGTACGCTACAAGACCATCTTAGCACTCATAATCATGGGCTCTAGTACTACGTTTACAGAGTTTTTGCATGTGACAGCGTGCGTGTGTATGAGTGCGCGTCTCCGTAACCTGCCCTGACCCGAAACGGTCGTTCTCTCTCTCTCTCTTCCTCCGTCCCAAGAATAGAGGGCATGTCAATATTTGCATAAAATGCCCACAAAAGGGGTATTAACATGGCGTACGGTGTAATTATGGGCAAGAAGGGAACACGCACTAATAGAAGGTGCAGAGATGAATGGTATTTGGGCTCGTTCGCTAAACAGTCACATATGAAACGACTCCAAGAACATTTGCGATGGAAAAAAGACGGTGCCTTGGTTACTACTGAATTCATACTGGTTAACAACAGACACAGAGACAGACAAACAAACACACACACACACTAGTACGCACAATCAATAAATAAATTAATAAATAAACAAATATGCGTGTCTGTGTTTGGAAATACAATGGCCTTTCTATGAACCTTTAACTCCTCGATTTCCTAATATGTATATATGTAAGTATATATATATATATATTTATATATATATATATATATATATATATATAGTTCTAAAATTCCATATGGAATTTGTATTTCTTTTATAATTTGTTTAATTAGCATGGTCACTGGAAGACAGTTAACTCAAGTTTTCAAATATTTAACTACCCCCTTGGTTGTTAACAACTCACTGCCTTCCAGCGGCCGTTCTGGTTTCGACCTAACCAGCCACTAATGCTTTTGCTTTCTTCCTGAGGTTGACGGAAACTTAAGTCAGTTACGAAGGAGATTTCAATCACGAAGGGTCATGGAACTCAGATACTCTGAGCTTCATTTACTGTTATAAGGATATACAGCTAGCTCTTTAAAGTGACGACGGCTATTCCTTTCGACATGTAATCTCAGTTTAACCCCAGCCAGGAAGAAGCATTCCTTCATCGCAGTCTCTTACTCTACACATACTTCGCCTTCGTCCCAGGATGATATCGGTGGGTCTGTAAAAACTCGGGAGTTTTTTTTATATCAATCCGAAATCATTTGGAGGGATAATGCTTTCCCATATTAAAATGCCTTCCAATTACCATGACTTACTTTTTAGTATTATAATTTAAGTATCTGTTTTTCATACCTTGCATATTTGTAATACGAGGTTTCGTACCCTTCCAGGGATATCATGTACTACGTGGACGTCAGTTTGGACTGTTGGTATATAGAGATATTAGATTTTTTCCGCCAAGGTATGAACAACTTGCCAAGTGTTATACGTGCGTGCACATGCTCATGAATTAAATTTTAAATGTATGCATACGATAATTGTGTAGTGTTTAATTAGGTATTTGGTAATATTTTAAGGTATTTTGTACTACGTGGACGTCAGTTTGGACTGTTGGTATATAGATATATTTAGATTTTCCAAGGTATGCAACTTGCCAAGTGTTATACGTGCTGCACATGCTCATAATTAAATTTAAATGTATGCATACGATAATTGTGTAGTGTTTAATTAGGTATTTGGTAATATTTTAAGGTATTTTGTACTACGTGGACGTCAGTTTGGACTGTTGGTATATAGATATATTTAGATGTTTTCCAAAGGTATGCCAACTTGCCAAAGTGTTATACGTGCTGCGCCAATGCTCAATAATTAAATTTAAAATGTATGCCATTACGATTAATTGTGTAGCGGTTTAATTAGCCAATTTGGTAAACATTTTAAGGTATTTTGGAAGTGGCTGAATTACTGCGGCTCCCCCATGCTTCACGATGATCAACTGTGTATTAGCTGCCGCATCAGCACCTGGATGATAGGACAGTTTGCAATTAAAATAAATTACTTAATTTTTCTTAACATTTTAATTAGCCTTATCAAATTCCCGGTGTATATGATTAAAAAATCAGCGCATACATACATACAGACTTACATCATACATACATACATACATACTTACATACATACATACATACATATATATAAAACAAATTGAAATCCTTTTAAAATACAAATGAGAAATAAAAATAAACACTGATTTTCTCTTTTCCCCGCCAGGCTTCGAATCTGGGAAGAAGAATAAATGCATTCATCGCTTTATCCACAACTACGTACTCTTCTTATCGAAAACTTAAAAGCACGTATAAATTACAGACCTAAAAGTGTGTCAAAATGTCTGAGTAAGCTTCCACAGAACAGAAGACCCACGTGTGAAAAATCAAGTAAATGAAAAATAATAGCACTAACAGAAAAAACAGGTGATCAACAGATAAAGACGGACAGACAGACGAATAAAAGAAAATTATTATATTACTTTTGCAGGATATGCTTATCTTGCAGTTTCCGGCAATAATATTATTGAGATATGCCTCTGCCGTGACCTATATTTGAAAAAAACTGATAAAAATCACAGGAACATATATTATGTGCAACTTACGATAGCGAAAACGTGCAGATGTGACAGAATGTAAGAACAACTTGCACAGAACATCGAACAACATAACAATAATGATATGAGAAACAGAAATTACTCAACAAGGATGGAATAATACCTAGATAAAAGTAAGTCGTTAAAATGCCATGGAAAAAACCAGTAGACATGAAAATTTGAGATAAATAAAACAGCAAGATTATCAAGATTACAAGCAGGCAGGAGAAATTCACGTTATATAGATACATTGAAATATACAGTAAACAGAAAGGAGAGACAAAACGAGGAGAATAAAAATAAGTACTCAAAGGAATGTTCTGCATCATGACATACAAGAAACCGCGACATCTACGGCTTCTAATAAGTGGCACACCATAGGCGAGGAGGATAAAGTTCGGTAAAAGTACTTACGAAATCAGTACGAACAAGCCTTCACCGACTTACCTGAAAAAAAGGAAAAAAAGAGAAACTGAATGAGATGCATTCTACAAAAAATAAATCCTCAAAATTCTTAAACCAAATATTGAGACATAAGTAGAGTCAGTGACACACGGTGGCATAATAATTATTGTTCAATTGTGCAACTGTGAGAAGGCGATACAATACTATATTGTGACATAAATAAATTAAGTAGTGCATTCAAAAATAGCCATGACTTTAAAGACCATGATATCATAAATAATAATTACAAGGACTCGAAGACTGTGGCACCATTATAATTAAGTATCGTTCAAAAAACATTGTTTATTATTAGTTATTTATTATTATTATTGATTAGTATTTTTATTATTTTTATTTTTAGTATTTTTATTATTTTATTCTATTTTTATTTTATTTTTACTTATTATTATTTATATTATTCATTATTAGTATTTTTTTTTTTTTTTTTTTTTTTTTGCTTTTTTTTTTTTTTTGCTATCACAAAGTCCTTCAATTCGGACTGGGTGGTATTTATAGTGGGGGTTGGGGGACGGGTTTGCATCCTGCCTCCTTAGGAGTCCATCACTCTTTTACTACTATGTGTCCGTTTCTAGGGATCACCACTCTTCCTGCATGAGTCCTGGAGCTACTTCAAGCCTCTAGTTTTTTCTAGATTTCCTTTTTCAGGGACATCTTGGGATCGTACCTAGTGCTTCCTATGATTTAATGGGTACGATTTCACCCCTGGCATATCCCAATATCCTTCTTAACTTTCTATTTTAGATCTCGATACTTTATCCATTTTTTCCCTTTTCCCTCTTTCTTTATCTTCAACTCTGGTTGTCCCATGGTACTGCGACATCAAATGAGTGTGAACTACTTTCTTCTTGACTGTTTGTCAATCAAACGTCACGCTTGGTCTGTTTGCACGTTATCACCCTTATCTGTTCTGATACCATAGTCCCCAGAGGATCTTTGCCTGATAGGTTTTATCCACCACCCTCCCCAGGTTGGTTGCTCGTACCACTTATTACTGCAAGCGGTAGCTGATGATTTCTTGCACAGGCATCCAGTGGAGGGCTTTTGCCACTGAATCATGCCCTCGTTTTGTAACTGGTTCTGTTGCAAGTGCCGGGGCAACCCGGGCATTTCACTTCGCTATGTTGGTTTACTGGTTTCACTTTTTTTTCGTAATTGCCACTTCCTACATTATGGGAGAAATGTTATGTTTCCGTTTCTATCGTTCTTTGAACATATCCTGGTCTTAGGGGCTGACTGATACTTGTTGCTTGCCGCTGTTATCATTCCATTCAGTTTCCTTCTTTTTTAGCTATCCCCTCTGGTAGCCATTGCCAATTGTCAATCGCTTGGCTATAGTTCTATTAGTGCTGTCTTCCATGGTATTGATTCGTGCCACCGTGCATTGGTTTGTTGTGCCCAAAGTCCTCTGTTGTTCCTTTCTGGTAATTTCCACTCCACGTATCCTGTACAATTTATTTGGAATCATTCGTCTTACTTTTTAATTAGCCCTTACTTCCCATGCAACTCTTTAGACCAACGCGTCTTCAACTGGTTGGTTTTCAAGATATTGGCTCCCCCATGTGCTCTGTTTTCGATGTTAACGCAAGTCACCAGTCCCTCATAACTTAGTAGTCCTATACCCTCCTTACCTTTCGGTTGGAGGTATAAGGTCTGTCCGATTTTGCTCTTGGGTTGTTAGTGCTTTGTGTATTGTCATATGGTTTCCTGCTTATTTTTGATCTATGCTGCGGAGTTCTGGCCTCTTCGTCCATTCCAACTATTCCATAGGCACTGTAATTCTTGATTACTGGCACTGAACCCATGTCGGGGGGGGTCATGGGGGGGGTTTTATGGACTTTTATCATATTTTCCAGTGGCGTTGAGTTTTGACTCGAGTATCGCCTTGAGACTCTGGACATAAATTACGTTCCTGATCGCTTTTGACCTTCCACTCTCTTGGTGTTTTATATCCCCTATTCCATTATTCCCAGGTATTTTATTTATCCATTATATTAATTATTATTAGTTACTTATTATAGTTATTATTTATTATTATTATTATTATTATTATTATTCAGAAGACAGAACCCTTAGGTTTTCGGTACCCTAACTGGACCTACAAGGGCCATTGACCTGTGAATTTAAAAGTTTACCCAAAGAATAATGGTTGTATGTCAATTTCATATGAAAGAAATTACAAAAGATAATAAAAATACATAAAGAAGAGATCAGTTACTCAACAGCAAAAGAAATACTCGATCACAACGTTTACAAAATATGAACCAAATAAAACTTTACAAACAAAGCATCTTTACCTGGACTACCAGATTATGTCATAAAAACGGACTCAGCCGTCGTGACAAGTGTAATTTAAAAACACTCGAAAACCTTGTCATTAAAAACAATTATAGGCCTGTCTATCAAATTTGCAAAAAGAAACAAAAAATGCCTTAACCTTACTAAAATGCTTGAATAAATAAAAACAATTAAATACGCAATGATTTTCATTTTTTACTTTTTGTTTTAAAGCAAAATTCGCTGTTGCAGTCTTTTGACACTATACAGACAATTTATGCAACCTGACATGGAGAGAGAGAGAGAGAGAGAGAGTTACTATTACTTTACTTTCAGAAAACAAACATTGCTTTATAAACACGAAAGTTTTCCACCAGTCTATCGAGAAAAGACTTAAATGTATTAAAGAATGTATAATATAAATAGAAAAAAAGTCGAATTCTAACAATCTTGACAGGTATAAAAATATTGTTGATATCAGATACAAATTTCACTCGATATCGCAAAATATGAAGGAGTGTGAACATTAAACTATTTTTTTTCTTTTCTGTTTAAAGTCCTTATTAAACTTCTTAGGAAATACGTTTAACAGGAATTCCAAATACCGCTACGTGAACCACTTGGGGGCATTTTGGAGGAAAAAGACACGGGAAGGTTAGCTCTCAACATTCAACCCACATACTTCTTTTGGAGTTACATTAATGAAACGCTGAAATACGCCATTGTTAATGCATGAGAAGGGGCTTGGAAGTGAACAATCGGACCCGAGAAAACTACAATAAATCCTCCCCCGTTGCCACAGACAAAAAAAAAACAGACAGGGACTTGCGTGAGGCTAAACCAGTTCCAGCAAAAGGAAATTGAAACAGATGCTCAGCCCAATAGACTTCACACGCTCTCCCTCATCAGCACACGTCACTTTGCATTGATCACCACCGTAACTCCAACAGGTTTCGTGAAAAGAACAATTACTGTTTCTTATCTGTGAATGAGTAAACAACGTGTACCTATGATGGGATGGATCCTTAAGCCTAAGATTCACTCAGGGGGCTAAATTTGATATTCGTTCTCGTTTTGAAAAGAACTTTCAACCATGAACTCAAATTTTCATCTCTCTTCATTCTGTTGAAACAAGTTCCTGATTTCGTTCAAAACTAATATTCACACCTAATCCAAAATCTTCATTCTTAAAACCAACCTCGCTTTATTATTCTATAATCTTGAACTTGTGTTCTTGAAATAATACAATTTAAATTTACTTGACGTTCACTCTTGAAATTAATTCCCAGCTTGTTTGAAACATGGACCTAGAACTCTTAAACTCAACAAAATTCCGCTCTTCGAAAACTTAAATAAGCTGCTTCAAACAAACCTAGCAGCCTATCTTGAGGCCAAGTTTCATTCCAAAACTTAAACTTGCGTCACTAAACAAATCCCAACTTCAAGAACCCAAAATTAATTCTTCGAATATATTGTCCTTAATTTAACTTAACCTTAAACACTGAACCGAATATCTCCTTGTTAAATATAATCACCAATCTTGAACTTAACGATTAGTTCATTGTTAAACTCAATCTTCACTCACAAAACTAACTTCAAGCAAACTCCACCTAACTTTCTGTTTTGAACCCAAAGTCGTTCTTATATTTGATTCATATTTCACTGCCCTTTACTTTCAGTGTTGAACCTAAGTTCCCCCAATGAAACCCCACCTTTATTCTTAAACTTCAAGTTCATTCTTAAACCCAATCTGCCTTCATTAAACGTACCTCACATTCTAGAACGTAATATCTTCTTATTAACCATAACGTGTACTCTAGAGTCTAGAGCATAATGTCCAATCTTGAAAGGGAAATTCAGTCCCGAACATAATTTCCCTTATCCAACATAAACATTCAGTCTTGAAGTAATTAAAATTCTTTAATATAATCAATGTGACTTTACAGCCTAAAGCGAATATGCTTCTTGAAACTAATATTGCACCATTAAACTTGATTTTTAGTTTTCTGAAAAGAAAATAATTGTGCCTACTTTGTCTGTCCGTCCGCATTTTTCTCTTGTCTGCCCCCAGATCTTAAAAACTGCTGAGGCTAGAGGGTTACAAATTGGTATGTTGATCATCCACCCTCCAATCATCAAACATACAAAATTACAGCCTCTAGCCTCAGTTTTTATTCTATTTCATTTAATGTTAAAGTTAACCATGATCGTGCGTCGGGCAACGATTAGACCAGGCCACCACCGGGACGTGGTTAGTTTCATGGGCTACGGCTCATACAGCATTGTACTGAGACCACCGAAAGATAGATCTATTTGCGGTGGCCTTGATTATACGATGTACAGAAAAACTGGATTGCGCCGAGGAAATTTCGGGGCATTTTTTCACTGGTTTCCGTGTACTCGAACTTCACTCCCTGATGAGACCGACCGGCCGCCTTGACCAAGTCATACTAACAAAAAGGCCGAGAGAAGCCATCTAGACGTTCCCATGAAAGTTTACATCCACATCTTGCTGATGTCACCGTCAGCATCTCAAGTCCCACTCTTGAAGTCAGTCACTTCCAGCGTTTGCTGTTTCTCACTCAACTTGACAAGTATTTGTGAATGCTGAATTTTTATGCAGAAATTAATGTTTCATGATAAATATATCGGATTTGTTATATCTTTCTAGAACATTTGAAACGTTCTTTTTAGAATTTAAGAGGATGACAGTATTGAAATACATACTTAGGGGTCATTGCCTCATTCATTCTCTCATTCCTGGAACAGAGATGAAGCCGCGAAGAACATTTCTGAACGCATTCGTAAAGCTTCAGATAACGGAATAAAATGAACGCCCCATCCATCCTCAAATGACAATCGTGCTCTGAAGTACCAAACAACATTAATCGCTCACATACCAGCAAAATCCTCGTCAAATAAATCATATACTTTACTATACAATAAAATACACACGCGCACGCACGCACGCACATGTGCACACACGTTTTATATATAGAATTACATTTACTGTATCTAACAGTATACTATGAAGATGAAGAGGGACCATAAAAACACTCTAAATATGTTGCAACAATATATTTCGGATGTCAAAACTTCTTTATCCTTGGTCACTTCAAATATATATATATATTATATATAATTATATATATACTATATATTATATATATATATATAATATATAATATATATATACATATGTATGTGTGTGTGCGTGTTTATGTATATTTACTATATACATACACTATATATACAATATACATATGTATATATATTAATATAACGGACTAAAATCAAACCTTTGCTTCAAAGACATCTTCGAATCGATACCAAACACGTATCGACTATCAAAAGTGCGGTTTCCGAACAGCTGTTACGCTCTATTAAAATATCCCGTAACAGACTGAAGCATTGCGCGATGATGCATAAGCAATAAACCTATCAATAATGACGTTTCGAGTTCGTTGACTAAAGTGGAAGTTTGCTCTGCCCCGGATATGAGAGAGAGAGAGAGAGAGAGAGAGAGAGAGAGAGAGAGAGAGAGAGAGAGAGAGAGAGAGAGGTGACGTATTATAAATTGGGTTAAGCAGTAAATATTCTTCAACTGGATTTTCATGCAACGGATTTAAATGAAATTTTAACATACATCCTAAAAACATCATCTTCGCATTGACGCACATACACAAACACAGATTGCGTAAAACATAACACAGACACACATGCGCACACATACACACATTATATATTATATATTATATATATATAATATATATTATATATATATATATATATATATTATATGCATATATATATATGTGTGTGTATATATATATACATATATATATGTATAGGTATGTATGTATATGTATATATATATATATATATATATATATATAAGGTATATGTATATATGCATGTATATATATATGAAATATATATATATATATATATATATATATATATATATATATAAATATATTATATATATAGAAAGATAGAAAGATAAACGACAAACGAATTTCTTTACAATTTCGCTGAGCTTTACACAAGGGTTCATTCATCAATGCAATTCGGCTACAGAGGTTCAAGCACAGATCTTCCTTTATAAAATAGACATGACAATATACACATATTTAAAAATGGCATCTAGATCAGACGCCTTCGTCACATAAAAGTGAATGGTTATGGCAAAGTAAATAAATAAATATAAATATATAGGTGTCATTCACTCAGCATAAACACAAGCCAAAATGAACATTTAAATGAACATTTACCTATTAAATTTAAAAATAATATTAAATAATAAGCTGACTCTTACATCATAAAGATATATCACATAAACATGGCTGTACCTGTCACTGACCTAACAGCACGAGCTCAAAAAGTACCTAATAATGCAACGCAAGTTTGCCATAAAAATAATAATAATAGTAAAAAATAAAAAAATAAAAACTTCGTTACTCTAGTACCTAGTCTACCGAGTCCAAGCTTGCGTCCATATTCGCTGATCGGGGTCAGTGGGTAAGTAAACCCTAGCAGAGTAGAAAAAGAAGTTATGACTGATGATGCTGCTACTTCCTGTTGCTGCCATCTCTCTTCTCTCTCTCTCTCTCTCTCTATCTCTCTTCTCTCTCTCTCTCTATATATTATATATATATTAATATATATATATATATATATATCCATTCCTCTCCTCTCCTCCTCTCTCTTCCACTCTCTCTCCTCATCTCTCTCTCTCTCTCTCTCTCTCTCTCTCTCTCTAGTATCGCATGAGTCCACGAGAATATATTAAGAGCACTTATATCCTTATGCACATTCTTTACCCACCCACTCTCTCTCCACCTTTCGCGAAAAAAAAACAAATTTAACGCAGCCTTTAATAACAACGTGTAGCGTACAATAACGATGTTTAACGTCCAGCAACACCGCTACCGGATCTGGGGGCATTAGAGGGAGAGAGAACGAAAGAAGGAGCTGGGTGTTGGAGTGGCATTATCCATACCACTCAGAGACAGGTGTTTACGTATGCTGGTTCAGTGCGCATGCTTATTTGTGATCGTCTGACGGTCTGAAACGTTAGGCTCGGTGTAACTGGGAGACAAGGGGAGGAAGGAAGGACTTTTAAGGCCGTGAGAGACTGCAACGGTCGTTTGCAAGAATTGCTTTTGTAAATATGTGTTTTTATTTGTCTTACATCATAGTTCCTCGTTGGACGAGTCGGTTACGTGCTCGACTACCGATCTCAGGGTCCTGGTTACCCCTCTCTGCCAACAAGGAATCAGAGGAATTTATTTCTGGTGATAGAAATTCATTTCTCGATGTGGTTCGGATCCACCAATAAGCTGTAGGTCCCTTGCTAAGTAAAATTATATAATCCTTCGGGCTAGCCGAAGGAGAACTGTTAATCAGCTCGGTGGTTTGGTTAAACTAACATATACTTAACTTTGTCTTACATCATAGAGAGAATAGAATTTAGTCCAAAGGCCAAGCGCTGGGACTTATGAGGTCATTCAGCGCTGAAACGGAAATTGGCAGCTGCACTATGAATCAGTTGTCGGGAGGTGGTGGAAAGTAAGATGGAAGAAAGGATATGAACGGAGGTACAGGAAATGTAATGAAAGGGGTTGCAGCTATAGGAGCCGATGGGATGCGGCAAAGATCCTTAAGATCCCCTAAGGAAGTGTTAATCATACGTAGAGCTCAACACATGATCCGAGTTAGTAACCATATAGTGTTGCGATGAGCCGTTGGGTTTAGCTGTCAATTTAATAAATCATCAACTTCGGTTTGATGTAACCGTCTCCATGGTTAGTAACTTTAGGCTTAACTATTTTCTTAACGAATGCGACATTGAGTCTAAAAATCCTCTGAAATAATTTTGCA
This sequence comes from Macrobrachium nipponense, assembly GCF_015104395.2. Lineage (NCBI taxonomy): Eukaryota > Metazoa > Arthropoda > Malacostraca > Decapoda > Palaemonidae > Macrobrachium > Macrobrachium nipponense. Next base: position 39,953,419 of record NC_061109.1, read on the forward strand.
ATAAAGAGCATAATATATTCTGTCTACATTTATGAATGGAAAATAGAAAAATATCTGGAATTCGCTTGTTTCTTGAATAAATCTCTGAGTTCATTAATCGTTCTTGGAAGGTACAATTAAATAAAGGAAAAACATGAATTAATTAACAAAAGCCATTACCACGGAGATCAATCTCATAAATCATGGTAAATAAAAAAGAAGAATCTTGTAACCTGGTGGCATGACAGAATCTCCAAAACCGGTACGATTACAAGTACTGTCTCATGCAAGAAGCCTGTTATCAGTTAGTATAATAGCAGGCAAATTTCCTTTTGTGTATGCAGTTTGGAAAATGAGAAAATTACATAACCTCCCAAAGGTCTATAAGAAATTAATGATAACGGAAGACTCCCATCAGTTAACATTAGTTTATTATACTGGCAACTATGCATGACTTCGTAAGCCATTGGTCTTTCAAATCACAATTCAAATGCTCTATTGATAAAAAAGCACATTCTTGTGTTTAATTACCAATAATACTGTTATTAACCCGATCCAGAAACGTACATTCTCTTGCGGTCTTTCCATATATAAGTTCGAAAAACTATGCCATGACTTACTCGTAGAGAAAACTAAAAAACAAAAGATGACACAAAACCATCTTAATTTAGGACACAGAGCAGAGTCCATCTTCTAAACCATAGCCCCTAAAAGGAATCTACGCTACTGAAAAAGGACAGGAGCTCAGCTAATGGGCGAGTTTCAGCTATGAATTATGCATTGATAAAATCTCCACTTCACACTTGCATTCAGTGGTCTTCAGTGGATCTCAGAGCTTGTGTGGGAAAGTAAGATGACAGGCGTCTGGATGAGTATCACAGAGATAAAACAAGAGAAGATCGTGTATAGAAACAATAGAGGATGGACAGGATAGTCATGAACAAAATAAGAGAAAGACGAAGAGTAACAAAAATAAAAGAGAAATTAACAAGAGCTCCCAGGAGAATAAGAAATTGCTTGTATGAAAGGGACATAAATCTTGAGAGAAAGATTAATACAGAAACGGACCTTACAATAGAAGATGGAAATGGAGCGATGCTGTCTGAAGTGAACGAATCCTGAGTCGATAGAGTATTTGAAGATTTCTTGAATGAGGAAAATAGAAGAGAGTCAGAGCTGAATGATGCAAGGATGTGAAGGGTTAGTGTAAGGTTGCGAATACTCGCGGAAGTAACTGCTGAGGGCGTGAGGATAGCAATTAAGGGGATGAAGAAGGGAAAGGCACCAAAAGTTGAAGGTATTACACGTGGGATTCTGCAGTACGGAGTGAATGAGTGGCGACAAGGGTTTCGTAAGATGTGTCTTGATGAAGCAAATGTTTCAAAGGAACGAGTAAGCTCAATAATTGTTCTTTGTATATGAAAATAGTGACAGAGAACTATAAGAATCATAGGGCATACCCTTATTTACCGTACCAAAGGAGGTGCACGGTAAGATTTTGATCAAGGACGTAAAACGAGTGACTGTGACTGACAGGGCATGAGCAGTGAGAATTTAGACAAGAAGGAAGGTGCGTGGATTAAGCCTTAGTTCCCATATAACGGGTTATGTGGGCAATTTCAAAGTAAAATAAAAATGCTTTATGAGGTTTATATGAATTTTTAAAAGAAATCTTAAAATATACTCGATGGATAGACAAAGTAGAGGGTGCTGCGATAATATGATAGAGAAGATAAGTTGTTGAGAACAACTCCAAGTTTTTAGGATAGACGCAAAGCATGTTAGAATACGTAAGCGGGAAAGTGGCTGGTTAGCCTGGTTTTCATCTTCAGCCAACCATGCTTTGAGGGGAATATCCTTCATAAGTATCAGAAGTTTTAACAACATGAAAATACGAATATAACATCTTCACCTTTCTTTGAAGATGGTCAGCTTCACTCAAATATTATTGGCAATATTAAACTCTTTGCAACTCATTATTATTATTATTATTATTATTATTATTATTATTATTATTATTATTATTATTTTAAAAATAGTTTTACTAGATCACTGAGCTGAGCTCCCACAGGGCTGGCCTGAAGGATATATTTGTACTTATATTGATGTTTTGTATTGTTAATTAAATAACAATTCTACAACAAGTTTATAACAGTAAATCACAGGGAAAGTGATGATCTATCGATTTTAACAGCTCAAGTCTTCCCATGTTTAATGTTAAATGAGAATGGTTCATTGATTTTAGCTTTGCATTTGGTACAAATATATATCTATGAACTTAATTTTTCAAAACTAAGTGATAATCTATAACCTACTTCGGATAATTGAAGTCTAGAGAGAGAGAGAGAGAGAGAGAGAGAGAGAGAGAGAGAGAGAGAGAGAGAGAGAGACCCTGTTAGTAGTACAGGCCAAACAGTATAAGCAATTCAGGAAAGTTATAAATCGCAGCGTCTAATCTTCTAGAGGAGTTTTCATCTACGCCCACAAACCTTGTCCACGACGCCATCCATCCAGGCGCTAGAAAACGACGCCCGCAGCGGAGAGATGCAGGAATGAATGAGGCAACTCCCCAAACATAGGAGGATAAAAATACATAAAGAAACGAAGAGTTAATAACGTAAATAATGCAGTTTCTCAACCCAAATTTATTCTTATCTTTGTTCACTTACGTAAATCATTTTAATTGAGAGAGAGAGAGAGAGAGAGAGAGAGAGAGAGAGAGAGAGAGAGAGAGAGAATCTAAATAAATCCAGCTTAAGTTCTTCATTTATGTTGACCATTCTAACTGAGAGAGAGAGAGGAGAGAGAGAGAGAGAGAGAGAGAGAGAATTTATAGTTTAAATAAAGCCAACTTCAGAAGTTTTCCATTTATGTTGACCATTCTATCACACAAACGCACAGAGTTTAAATACAACCAACTAAAGAAGTTCTTAATGGATTCTTGACAAGCAGTCGATCAAAATGTTTGTGTGTGTGTGTGTGTTTGTGAGCGAGTTACCACAATTGTGAAAGTTAACAAAAGGGTCCTGCAGGTGGCGTCCCAACGAGTGGGTGCTAACGTCAGGATTTGGTGAGATTTTTTTCCGGCTCCCTGTCAGCAGGTTTCTATAGCGAAAACAAAGACTGTAAATTATCTCTCGTAAATTTACCCACAGTGAAATTTCATTATCACCGCAAATATATGATGATGTATGTAGAGAAAGAACAAAGAGTAATGATGCTAAGTTAATTGCTTAAGTGGTTTTTTGAGTTTGTACAACTGACTTTGTAAAAGAATGAGGTTATATTGCATCCAAATCAGTAAATGTATCCAATACATACCGTATATCGATGGTGTTTGTGGCACAAAAAGATATTGCATTTTACTTTTAGTAGTCAATGTACCCATATGATAGTTATATTACTGAAAGTGGATACAATGACCAACATGATAACTTGAAAACCTAATGGCAAGTACTGAGTCCTAAATGGCAAATATAAATATATAAATATATATATATATATATATATATATATATATATATATATATATATATTAATCCAACGATCGCTGCGTACAGACATAATATATTGCCCATATTAGTTTGTTCCAGGAAAAAAAATCTAAGACATCACATACTCATATATTGATATTTTCAATATTTGAAAAATACCGTGAAAACAAGCACTCATAAACCATCATTACATTCAGGCAACACATTCATAAACTCTAAGTGGAAACAAAAGCACAGTATCCTACACACGACTGACCGAGTGCGAGACGGGTTCTGGGCAGACATGACGAAAATAAAGATTGGTCCGTAGAAAGCTTCGGAGCAGACGTCTGATAAAAAAAAAGAAAAAAAAAGCCTGATTGACACCCGCACAGGTAGCAACAAAACAAGATCATGAGGTGTCTACGGAGCCTGGTGCAAGACCTTGCTTACTTATCAGTTCCTCAAGATTTCTTCGACCGATTCAAACTTACTGCAAGTCACAGAGACGAGGAAGATATGCACAAGAGTGCAATGAGCAGGCATGAGCAGCACAAAGTTAAATAATAATGATTATTATTATTATTATATTATTATTATTATTATTATTCAGTAGATGAACCGTATTCATAAAGAACAAGCCCACAAAATGGGCCATTAAATTGAAATTCAAGTTTTCAAGGAATATGGTGCTCATTAGGAAGGAAGTAAGGGAAGGTAAGAGAGAGAGAGAGAGAGAGAGAGAGAGAGAGAGAGAGAGAGAGAGAGAGAGATCTCGCATATCAAAAAGAAAAAATATAAATAAATAGATAGATAAAAATGTATCAAAATGCAAGGAGAATAGCATCAGGGTGGTAATGCGTTGCATCTTCGCTTGAACTTGCGAAGTAGTAATTGCACGACATCTCTGGAGCCCTTTCTATGACTGAATGGCATTGTGGTTCTTCCTTTTCTTTTTGAATAGACACGGACATGACTCCGTGCATGGTTTCACTCTTATCCTTCGCTACTACATCCCATCCATTCCGGGTTTTGTGGGTTAGTGGGACCTATTTCAAACTGCTTCCATTGAATCGCTGCAACGGTCAATAATTCTACTGCGTGTTCTGAGTCAAAGAGATCTGTCTTTCTTATATCTCCGCCTAATATCTTGGCTCAGTTGCCAGGTATCACTTGCTTTTAAGAATACCTATCGTCTCAAAGCAAACGGAGATACTGGAACTATTATTAATGCCGTACTATTTTTATCCGTTCGCTTTTTCTCCTCGTAAGTGATTACTCTAGAACGAATTATTATTATTATTATTATTATTATTATTATTATTATTATTATTATTATTATTATTATTATTATTATTATTATTATTATTATTATTATTATTATTATTAGAGCAGGAGCACGTTCTGCGATAAAACTAAAACTTAAAACTGGACATTACAATATTCCAGAAGAGACGCCACTACTGCTAGGACTGCTTAAGACTACACAATCACAAACTATAAAATATATATTCAGGGATAATGCAATACGCACAGAAGCTCATGTCTAAATACTGCAGTACTAACTCGACCCAAAATAAGGTTTTGCACGTAAAAAGACCTTGGACAAGCAAATGGACACTGAATGGTTAAACCATGGGGGAAATTTAAATGAACTTGATACAAATACATAAAATGGGTTTACTTATTGTTAATAATAAGCAATATCAACTAAGGGGGAGAGAGTGGCTTTAGAAAAACAGACATTATAGGTACTATGGTAACCTTCTAAGCGATTCATCACAAAACCCTCATAAGCAAACAAGGCCTTGTCAATAACACGTCTGACCCCTACGTACAGTTAGTTATAAAAAATAAAGTTAGAAGTAAAAAATAATCAAGTTATATATTATACATGTTAAAAATAAATCAACTTTTAAATGACCTAACGTCGGCCTTTTCAGCAGCACGTCTACCCCATTACATATATCTAGTTGGAAGAGAAATGAGGCCCATCAAATTTAAAACAGAAAAGAATACCATAAAACTCCATTCCTCAATTATGGGAGAGACAGCTTGCGTGCAACAGGTTACAAGGAACCGAAAGAGTAAAGATTGGAGGTGGGAAGGGATGAGTAAACCAGGAAGAGGGTAAGAGATTAGAAGAGGATGGGGAAGGGGAAGGAAAATGGGGAGTGGGGAGGGGTGGGGGAGGGGAGGGGTTGTCTTCCATAGACCTTTCCATTTCTCAGCTTCAGAGGTAAAATTCCTCCCTCTTCAGCCAAGTACCCGAGAATAAGAAAGTGTTATTTGCATAACAATGGCCTCAACCAGCCGCACATAACGTCTTTCTAGCTAGCTAATCTCTCTCTCTCTCTCTCTCTCTCTCTCTCCTCTCTCTCTCTCTTTATGAACTACAATCTAAATCACTTCGCTTGACCTCTTGCTATCAGTGAAGTCATCTCATTCGTATTTCGTAATCATATTTTTTTTTATTCGTTGCTCACAGAATCGGGAAACAGGTCTAGTGCTTATTACGTTGACGAAATGAAAAATAAACGAAAAAATATAAATGAAAACAAAACAAAATGCCGCTTATCGTTGGCAGAATGAATATGAAAAACAGAACACCTGAAAACGAATTTACATAAAAAGAAATTACACTCCACATCTATCAGTACTGCGTTTACTAATAATTACATTTTCCTTAATAGAGAAAAAATTATGAACATGATGATGATAATAATAATAATACCGCTATTATTATTATTATTATTAACATTATTATTATCATCATCATGATCATCATCATTCAGTAAATGAACCCAATTCATATAGAACAAGCCCACAGGAGCCACTGACTTGAAATTCAATCATCCAAAGAATATGGTGTTCATTAGGAAGAAGTAGGAGGAGATAAAGAGAAATACAGAGAAGAGATCCCACTTATTTAAAGAATAATAATAATAAATAGATAAAAAAAATGATTAAAAACCAAGGAGAATAGTATTAAGGTAGTTAGGCATTACATTCTCGCTCGAATTTCCAAAGTTCCAACTGCAAAACATCCTCTGGGAGGCTGCTCCACAGTCCAACGGTGTGAGGAATAAAGGACCCCTGGAACTGAGTAGTAATAGTAGTAGTTAATAATACTATAAACTGTTTACGTTAAAGCCACAGCGGCTGAAATTCATCTCCGTCAGAATTCTCATTCAGTGACACAACTTGCAACAAAAGGCTGAACATGTCTGAGCCCGAGAGACTGAAAGGTAAGCAAACCCCTCTCGCCGAAGTGGCCCAAAACACAAACTCCTCCGAAGCTGGAAACATCACAACTCGATGCCAGTAATTGCTGCATCTGGTGCTTCCGTTCCACTCTAAACCCCGTGGTCAGCGCCACCGCTGGGTCGCGGATAATGAGGCATGAGGTGACGACACCTGCCGGAGACGGCAGGGAACACGCCCCCCCCCGTTCTCTATAAAACCTTGTTGTCTTCGATTTTAGATTTTCTTTGGAAAATTAAATTTTAAACAACTATGATATATTTACACGCATACATATATATATATATATATTATATATATATATATATATATATATATATATTTATATTTATATTATATATATATATATATGTGTGTGTGTGTGTGTGTGTGTGTGTGTGTAAATATATTATATATACATATATGAGAGAGAGAGAGAGAGAGAGAGAGAGAGAGAGAGAGAGAGTTGTATAAGAAACTAAACTTTTCCAGACTACATAATAATAGTTTTGGTACAATGCTATGCTGAAGAATAATTTGTGCACGAAGGAATTTCTCAATTAATAATAATAATAATAATAATAATAATAATAATAATAATATAATAATAATATAATAATAATAATAATAAAACAGTCATTTCCTGAAAAATAATGCAGATACCGTCTTATAACGTTATTTGTTGTTTCCTGTTCTTTAGTTATATGGATATTTTCTTCTTCATTGTATCTTGTCTCTTCATGCTTACAAGTATGTTACTATGTCTATAAATATGTTAAGAATTTTAACAGAGGCTTCTAGAAACTTTTGAGAAAACATACTGATTCTTTTCTAAGTCTCTTTTTAAATGAGATTGTAAAAATATTCAATTTACAATGCATTCATGTAAAAAACAAAATCACATAAAGAGGATACATATACATGTAAAGTATATGGGCCCTTGTTTCTTATAATCAGTTGAATGCATTACGTTCCTGGTTTTCCCTGTACCGAAAACAGTTTTCACTATCCTAATAGTGCAAACATTCTATTGGAAGAAGGGATTCCACTTTCCTAATAGTGCAAACATTCTATTGGAAGAAGGGATTCCATTTTCCTAATAGTGCAAACATTCTATTGGAAGAAGGGATTCCACTAAGGATCCTAATAAAGTCTAAACATTCAACCGGAAGAAGCGATTTCTTTAGGGAAAATAGAAAGCCTCGATCCACAATACAATTACAGCTGGGTGAGCTTCAATTCAGACAAACAGAAAGACTGAAACGAGATGAAAATGAAAACAATGAAAAATTGCCCCCACACAGCAACTTGTATGCTGATCTAACAAGTCGTCACTTCTGCACATCTGACTGACAAAGGCTTTTGTCTGATGAGTATTTTTGCTCTTTCTACTGCAATCAGTGCTTCGACACATGATTTTTCTTAACAGTTTACCTTCCCTTCAACTCGACCCATTCACACCTAACGCAATACCTCCAGCGCAGATGATTCATGTCAATGCGAAGTTAGCTTACACTAATCAGTCAATCATCTCGCTGTTCCTATAGAAGATTCACATCAACCGTGCATCTGATGTCTAGGTCAGTCCCTTACGACGCTCCTGATTGGCTGATGATAAGCCGATCACAGGGCTGGAAACCCAGTCTCTCTCAAGAGTTCACATAAGCATGATGTATGTTCCACCTCTCCTGAAGGATAATTTTGAAAGACATCTACTTCAGGAGAGGTGGAATATACATCCTACCTATGTGATCTCTCTCGATACTGAAAGTTTCCAGCCCTGTGATTGGCTTATCAACAGCCAATCAGGAGAGTCGTAAGGGACGGGCCTAGACATCAGATGCACGGTTTTTGTGAATCTACTATAGTAGACTTCATGCACAAACCTCGTTACAAGATAGCCATGACCCTCTATACTACAAACCCTTATCCCTACATACCTAACCACTTCTAACTTCATTTTCAATTACTGACATAACGAGATTCTCACATTCGCCTTCAGTGGGTTCATACGATTAGATTTCCGGCATCATTCCGTTAATTCTGAACTAAAGCTGGGATTCTGTAAAGGTCAAAGTTGAAGTATAGTACGAGAGGAGTTGTAGCACAAGCAAAAACATACCCGGTTTTAGTTTTTCCTTCAATATTGTCTACTTGACGCTATGTTTACTTGCATGATGGTCAGAGGTACCAGGATATACTCTTGTGCACCATGATAACTAATCATCCGTTCCTGCGTTTCTCAACTCAAACAGACGAGGACTCTTCACTACCATTCTGTCTGCTAGTACATTTTCATATACTTCTACTGTGATTTTTAATTGCCCTTCAGTTGTGTTTTCATTGCTCTGTGGAAGTCTTTTCTCTTTCTACAAAATACACATGCATACACATATTATATAAATATATACATATATATAATAACTAAAATGCAAAATGTGAAACCAGCCTTTATAAAATCATCTCCCACCTCATCATCTATACGAATTACTAAATATCTTTAGCTTCCTCCAACACATGAAAAAAGAAAAATAATACATAAAAAAGCAAAATTATATATAAGTCTAATTACAACTAGAAACCATTTCAACACAGACTTATAGTTTCTTTGTCTAATTAATACAGAGAGAGAGAGAGAGAGAGAGAGAGAGAGAGAGAGAGAGAGAGAGAGAGAAATGTTATGGTTACTGAGTTTGTAAAGCATTAGGACACGAAGAGTATACAGAACGCGCAATAAAGAGGGAGAATTTATTTGTAAACCGTCGAGGGGCAGAGCCTAAGGGCCTTGTTAGTTTTTATCTTTTGCCTAGGCCTATAATGACCGGACAAAGCTCTTCCTAACTCGGTCGCGGCCATCCATCGTAACCCCAGAGACACAAGGTTGAAAAACAATCTCGCAAATACCTCCATTCAAAGAGGGCCTATTGTAACAGCACGGGACAAGCTTTCAACAAATTCATACAGTATTATTATCGACAGCAACCCCCAACTCAACATCCCCCCTCGACCAACAATCTCTCTCTCTCTCTCTTCTTGACTCAAACTAAAGGTAATTACTATTCCCCCGGCAACCTGGAGGGACTCCAACCATGAACTTGACTTTCACTCCAAAAGGGAATTCAAATCCGTTGTTATTATCGCACGAAATTGCCGGTTGCTGCTGCTGCCTCTTCGGTACTGCCCTGCCAGACGTCCGATGCCCCGGGTCTCGTCTACTGACTGGTCTTCTCTGGTAGAACGAAGACTCGTCCTTTGATATCGTTATTTCTGGGCTACATTAAAGATAGTTTCGCAGTCTCGGAAACGTGTAAGACCATATTTAATGTCAGTATAAAAGGTATTCTGTATGAACAAAAAATATTAGTTTACTCATTTCTTTGGGGTTTCATGTTAAGGCCGATCAAGCGATTTTTTACTGATTTCATAAAGAGAACGATTTGCAAAACTTAGTAAGTTATTTGCTGCAGTATTAAACGAGTTCTTCAAAATGACGCGGATGCTGACCTTACAAGATCCCAGTGTTACAACAGAATTGGAGAAGATAAAAAAATATCTTTGCAATATTCTTGATTCAGTCAACTCATGATATTGTGCCGAGTTTACATTTTGAATAATCTCACAGCTCCTTTCCCAGTCCATGTAAGGTCACTTGCTTTTACTATATGGCATCGTCAACTGAACAGCGAAATAGACTAACAGCATTCACTTGTCCACACTTCTATTTCTACAAGAGATAGGAAGGGTGGGGAAGGGGGTTTCTCCCAACACGAACTCTTATGTCCGATGAACAAAAACAAGACGTTTAGATTATGCTTTAATGCATGCCGCTGAGAGAGAGAGAGAGAGAGAGAGAGAGAGAGAGAGAGAGAGAGAGAGAGCACAATAATGTAATGCCACTGGAAGCATATTGCAAGGCATTCGTTTGTGTGTGTGCGTGTAAGTCTTCCAATTCTATTGCCATAACTACTTAACAAAAAATTCTTCAGTGTACCTTCTGCACTCACAGTTTTCATTAAATTTTTATTTCTATAGCTGCAATAAATGGACTTTCTATCTATTATCCCAATTATTATTCCTTCATTTAATTATAATTTCAATGATCTGTCAATCTTTGTCTATGCCATCAATAATTAACTTTGAAATCTCTCTCTCTCTCTCTCTCCTCTCTCTCTCTCTCTCTCTCTCTTATCAAACAAGTCACCAACCTCTGCCAGGCATCAAGAGAAAAAATCGAGAGGGGGCATGGGCAGGGTGACGGGCATGGAGAGCTGATGCCCATCTATCAAGAGAAAAGGAGAGAAATCCTCTGGACAGCTGTGTGTCTAAATGAACTTTTTAAGTCGCTCTGCACAAACTGTTGAAGAAATACCATCAACAAATTCTTCCTAATTCTGAAAGCCTCGTTTCACATTCTGTGCTTGCAAACGGCCAGGTGTTGACCAAAAGGTGAAAATGGGGACAAGAATGTGTGTGTGTGCGTGCGTCTGTTCACGTGAGTGTGTGTGTGTGTATATGTGTGTGAGTTTGCCGTCAGTTTCTCACCGGGGAAAGTGGCTGGTTCGAGCAACCTGTTTGAACGCTGCTAACATGAGAGTGCTTATGTTCCTTCAGAGCTTTTGTTGTGGGTATGAGCACGTTTATATCTGAGTGCAATGTGCGTGTGTTGTTGAGAGAAACGCGCGTGCATGGGTAATATTTTGAGTGCACTTTATCTTTGACTTATGATTACCAGCATGTTGATGTAAGTAAATGTATATGTATAAACGTGTGAGAGAATGCGTAACCATGTCAACGATCACGCAAGTAGGTGATTAGGCAGATAGCATTATGTGTGACCCTGTCACGGTACTAAAAATCAACCAATTACGAACTGATAGTTAATATCCTCGAGCAAAATTAGAGTTGCGTTTGAATATGAACACAAGTGTAATGGACGACCTTCGTAACTGAGTTAACGGGTATATAAATATTCACAAATCGACAGTTTAAATTCAAAGTTGATACAAATGTCTTAAAATTTCTCCATTTAATTTCACGTATACTTTCACATCCTAATGTCAGTATTCTCCCCTTTATGATACACGTTAATAGAGTTCCATTACAAGACCGTAGGAAATGCATGTGAGACTGTAATACGTGTAGTAAGTAAAAACAAATGCCATAAACTCAAATAAAATTAACGCCATTCCTAAAAACATAAACACAATTTAAGAATGCTTTAAAAAAAGTTAATACAGTGGCATTACAGTACTGTATTAAACACGTAGTAAGTACGTGTGGTAAATAAGAAAAAATGCCCAAACATATCACTACATAAATCATGACAATGTCAAAAATACTTACACAAATAACAGTAACATCACAGATACATAAATGGCAGCAATGCAATTGTTACTCACCGATTGTTTGCGGCCATCTTCGCTCCGGTCATTGCTGAGTTCTCTTTGCTGTCAAAGGAAGTAAAGACAATGTCAAACACAATCTGAAGATGCCAAGAGTGGAAAGTATACAGCTCTAATTATGTCATCATTTCAGTGGGTTACAAATATTTACTGAATTAAAGACAAATCGTAATTACTATTAAATATTTTCGATTCTTTTTCGTTGAGGCTCATTTGTTTTTTTGCCAGGTGGTCTTTACGTAAGAAAACTCATCAGTAAGAAGGAATTAATCTGACCGTTATGTCAACTATTTTTAAAAATTTCATTTACCTGCAAAATACCTTGAAAAGAAAGGCGCTCCAGGAATTTATCTTATTACTATCGAGAGGTTATATCATGTTATACGTTATCAAGGCTTGAATAATGAAGAGAAGACTATATATATATATATAGATATATATATATATATGATATATATCTATATATATATATACTATATATATATATATATATATCATATATATATTATATAATATTATATATATTACTATATATACATACACACACACACATATATATATATATATATAATATATATATATAATATATACATACATATATATCTATATATATATATATATATATATATAATATAATATTCATATCTTAATATGTTAAAGAAAAATAGAGAATTACGTCACCTAATTAACCATGTATAATTACATTAATTCTGCACAAGCGTTGAAACGAGCCACAGGAAAATCTTCACCAAACAACAAGAGAGGTTTCCTAATCAATCCTGCAAGTTGAGGACGTGCTTTCATGTTCGGAGAAGGAAACTTTCTATTCTGCTAATAAGACAATTCTGAGGCATTATTCAACTCGACCTTTATCTATATTCACCATTTGTCTCTCAACAGGATACCCACTTCGAACTTTATTCACTTAAACCATTATTAATGTTCTGCGTTCACACTTGGAGATATACTATATTCATTTAAAACGGTTTTTTCTCCTTAGAGTATGACTTATTTTAAGCATTTTCAGATTTATTTTTACTTATTTTATAATATTCAGCATTAATACTATACATTCTACAATCCATTGCTTTTAAATTCTATTTGAATAATTGTTCATCGCAAGCAGCGTTTTGGTTTCATGCAAAACCAAATCTAATCAATCATCCCTCGTGCAGTCTTATTGTGATCAATCACGGATGATTAGTCATCACTATAATCACAATTATTCGCCGAGACTGACTTTGCAAAAGACATTGCAACAATGCGAGAGTAGGTCATATTTTATCGATGGCTAAATGGTTATTAGCAAATAAATCATATGTCACCTGACTAATAAAGATGTTTCGATGACTGGAATGCCTTGCAACATATTTGACATTTAGGAGAGAGAGAGAGAGAGAGAGAGAGAGAGAGAGAGAGAGAGAGAGAGAGAGAGAGAGAGAGAGAGAGAGAGAGAGAGAGAGAGAGAGTCTTTAAGATGAATTTTTGACCTGTAGAAACAAGTTTTTAGATGGCTTCCTTGCACCAATGGAAAACGATTTATCCAATGCAAATTAATGTCAACCACGAAAACATCTATGGCAGATCCAGATTTATTTTATATTTTAATCTAAACATCGTTCGTATGAAATTCTCTTGGTGGATCTATATATATATATATATATATATATATTATATATATATATATATATATATGTGATGTGTGTGTGTGTGTGTGTGTGTGTAAAAGTGTAAAAGTGTAAATATATATATATATACACACATGTATATATATATACCACACTTTTACACACACACACACACACACACATATATATATATATATATATATATATATATATATATATGTATATTATATATATATATATAATATACATATATATACGTGTGTGTGTAAAAGTGTATATATATACACACATGTATATACTATATATATATATATATATATATATATATATATATATATATATACATACTATTATTGTTGGAATGAAAAATCATGAAAACAATATACATGAAAGCAAAATCAACCCCTGACGCAACATATCAGCTGTTCCTGAGATGGACGAAAATGCCAAAAGGACATACTAAGCTTCGACCTGCTTGACCTCAAGAGCCTACTGACCTCGAACCCCGAACCCAGTCAACTTTTACTGCTAACCATTCCGTAGAATACTTGTACACAGGTCCTCCAATGCTTGTAAGTTATTCTAGTGATAATATTGGTTCGATTTTAACAAACATTCCTCTCTCTCTCTCTCTCTCTCTCTCTCTCTCTCTCTCTCTCTCCTCTCTCTCTCTCTGCCAAACGTGTGCACTTAGTTTACCATTTTACAATATCATCAGTAAAATATCTCTCTCTCTCTCTCTCTCTCTCTCTCTCTCTCGGTATATGGCAACCTCTGCCAAATGTATGCACTTAGTTTACCGTTTCACAATATCACCAGTGAAATCTCTCGCTCTCTCTCTCTCTAGTCAAATGGCAACCTCTACCACATGTCATACTTATATTACCATTTTAATATATTAACGGTGAAATCTCTCTCTCTCTCTCTCTCTCTCTCTCTCTCTCTCTCTCTCTCTCTCTCTCTCTCTCTCTCTCTCTCTCCTGACCAATTAGCTGCTAGCTTACACATAATGAATCCGTAATACATCAAAGTAAATGAATTTAGTTTGCAACGTTCAACAGAACTATCAATACATAGGCTATGATATATTGCAAAACTGACACAATGCATGTTGGCCAGTGTAACCTTGTTACTTAATTCAGAATAATAACATTTTAGGAAATACATCTCCACATTAAGCTAACTTCACCAAGATCACAAATTACAAACAGGAAATCGATTTACTTCACGGAATCTCAAGACCTTGAACATTCAGCGTAATTGTTACCTAATTACATTAGTCTATAAGCTAATAAGAAGAAATCTTGCTGACTTGAAAATTCCAGGCTTGGGTGCATGGATTGATGGATGCATGGATGGATGGATGGTATAAATAAACGTTCAAAACCCTTGGGACAAGAAGGCCGTTCTCACTGGAGCGGTTCCACCATATAAGAAATGGTAAAAACCTGTTATGTTCTATCATTGTTTTACTATGTACATGAAAACTTTGCTTCAATCTCTCTCTCTCTCTCTCTCTCTCTCTCTCTCTCTCTCTCTCTCTCTCCACAGAAACTGAAGGAGTACGAGGCTACGAATCGAGTGATGACTAAAACTTTTGAGTCGCAAGGATTTGTTGGGCAATGATAATTATAAAGATAATTTTTGTTGACATATATAGTAGATATTATATATATTATATATATATATATATATATATATATATATATATATATATAATATATATATATATATCTACTCCAAGGAGGGACTGGCCTCAGAAGGGTACAGACTATTGACAACCAGTTTCTGAACAAATCTCAACTGGGCTGGAGCAATCAGCATAGGTAATATCTCTCTCTCTCACTCTCTCTCTCTCTCTCTCTCTCTCTCTCTCTCTCTCTCTATATATATATTATATAGGTTATGATATATATATATATATATTATATAATATATATATCTTATGTATAATATATAATATATATATTTAGAATATATACAATTACACACACACACACACACACACACACATATATATATATAAATATATTAAATATATATATATATTATAATATATATATTAATAAATAATAATATATATATATATATAATTATATAAATATATACGAGCCTGTGAATGGCCGTAGTCTTACGTAATAGGATCCAAATTATCCATCATTATGGAATAGTTTAGATGGTCTGAAGCGTAGACTAATGACCAATGAATGCTGGCGCTATCGCACACCCTCCCCCCTCCCCGTACAAGAAACATTTAAAGAATAACGAAATATTTCGACTTCTATAAATCTATAACGCTGACCTCAGCAAATGTCCTCTGTCTACCTGTATATTTTCAGATTATCTACATTTTCTCGCAAATAATCAAGTAATCGAAATACTCTCAAGGGCGCATTTGAATACCAAGAAAATTCATCATTTTCTTTTTTCTTAGGAATTGTGACCTTACCTTGTGCGGACATATTACGTGACGTGTAAAAATTCTCAGGGATAACTTTACAACAAGGAGAGAGAGAGAGAGAGAGAGAGAGAGAGAGAGAGAGAGAGAGAGAGAGAGAGAGAGAGAGAGAGAGTGCATGCGCAATGCTCTCTCAGCATCTAAGTAGGGTAAAATCTTGTCCAGGCACAGGCAAAATATTAATAAGTAGACGCCAAAGTGACATTGGATGACCAGCGATAGAGGATTACGTCAGCATTTTTCGTTAATATATAGATTTTGAAACTAGATTCATTTTCTAAATATTCACTTGTTCTAAGCAAACGGCCATACCATGTAATAAATTTTTCGACTGATTTCTTGGTTAGAAGCAATAGGCTAAATACGTTTTTAAAGATAAATTAGAAAATCTAATCTAACTAGCAACGTTACCCTAATTTCAAAATAAGCATTAATAGAAAAAAAAAGAATCCAGCAGACATATCATATAGTTTCAGCTTTAAATTAAAACTACATGGCAACCCAGCTTTATGAATTTATAATATTTTGCTTCCCAACCTCGAGAAATACCATTAGGATGGTTTGCACAGGCACGTATCCTTTTATTAATGATCAGGATTACAGTGATTAATTATGCACGGAGAAGAGCGCTCAGCCTAACTTAACTACGTTGATAACAATTATCATTCCGTATTTTTGTTTCGGGCAGCCTTAATATGTTACCGAAATGAAGGTGAAATTTCAACCATCTCTGCTATGAGTTTTTGCGGCCATATCCGGTTCCTTGCTCAGATATAAGAGGGACTGAGCGCAAGGTTATCGTCCTCTTTTTAAAATAACCTGCGTTACGGACACTGGCAACAAACCTTAGTGGCTTGAAAAAAGCGGTATTATTTTTTATAAATAAAGGCCAAAAGTACAGTGACTAAATAAAAATTAATCTCGTATAAGATTTATGATGAATGGACGAGTGAATTCAATGCTGTTCAAGTAGCGATCAAATGCTGTTTTGAGCAGTGCAGCAATGCGAGTCATTTCTCAGATTACTCGAGAAATGAGATGCCTTAAAAGAATACTAATTTTGTTATTAGATACATAAGCTATAGCTGATGAAAGTTAATATGGCCTGAAAACTGCAACATGCACACGCGACACAAAAACAGAATGAGTATGAGCTAAGGTATTTCTAAACGAGAAAACATAACCGCTGCATTGAAAAAAGGATGAACAGAATTAAGCATTATTAAAAAAAAGATTCCAAAAAATTGCTAAGGTAAAACCTTGAAAGTCCTAATCCATACAAAGGGGGAGGGGGGAGGGCGGAGCATTAATTTATATCTCTTCATCGCATGCCTAATTCCTCCGCCGCTTAATCTTTCCACACACAAAAAATTACCAAAGCTTGAAAAAAAAAAAAAAAAAAAACGAGGTGTCACAGACAATACGAGAAGACGTACTTCCAATGATATCCTTTAATCATCCGCCTAATTCCTCCTTTTCTCCAGCCCCTTCAAGAACAAATTCTCGCCGTTGGGACCTTAATCCGCCAAACAGGTTCCGTCCGTAACCCATTCTGCCGAATCACCGCCTTTCCTTGTACCGTCTGACCGACAGACCGACCGCCAGCCAGCCCGCTCTGCCATCTCCAAACTTTCTCGTCTTTTTTTTTTTTTTTTTTTACGCGTTGCTTTGTTTCATATTTCCTTCTTTTGTTTGTGTGTTTTTTATTATGAGTTACTTGAGGATTTTACGTCATAATTACACGACTTAAGAGTTGTGCATTTTTTATCATCTTTTAATCGTCTTACTTTTTCTAATATTCCCGTTGAGTATTTTTTATCATGCCATAACAATTTAATTATTTTTTCTCTTAAACTTTCTAATAACTCTTTCATGCTTTGCTTTTTCATTTCATTTTATTTGCTTCCTTGACAATTCCTTCTTATCAGGGGTGTGCTGAAGAATCGCTCATAATTCTATGTTATCGTGATAATATATTTACCTGCTTTTCACATTCATCAGAAATCTCTCCCGGAATTTCTCGTCGTTATGACATCTCCTAAAATTTCATCTTCCGACAAGCGCCTCATGCTTCCTTATTTGCATATTTTGTTTTCTCTTGCTTTAACAGCACATATTTAATTATTCATCGTTGTTTTATGGCACGGTCATCATCATTATTATTTTCAAATATTTTCGTGTTCACGTGTTTATTACTTATTTTTTTTTACTTTTTCTCTTTTATTGTTAGTATTTATTAAGAATTAGCACTCACTGTAAAAACATTTATTGATGGTGATTAAAGACTTCTCTCTTCTAACACTGTTCAAGTTTATTTTGTTTATCTTTGCAGGAAAATAACAAGCGCAAGGTCAGTACCAGGAGCTTTCGTAATCATTCGCATATCTTCAAGACATATATATATATATATATATATATATATATATATATATATATATATATATATATATATATATACACATATATACATATAAAGGTTTAAGCCACGAAGGAAAGATAAGCAACGGAGTTTCTGCAAGATCTAAAGACTCAACGTCCTTTACTCAGTTTGTCTGCTGAGTAAAGGACGTTGAGTCGAAAGATCTTGCAGAAATTCTGTTGTTTATCTTTCTTTCGTGGCTTATACCTTTATTTATGGATTTATCACGTTCCAAACTTTCGTGATTCAGTTATATATGTATGGAATGTCCAAGGCCAATACTTTATTGGCCTTGAGATTGTCCCTCATTTTATCTCGGACAGTTGAGCAAGGGCTTAGAAGTAAGGTTAAGCCGCAATAAATATTCTGTAAAAACTGGGCAAACATCTAATGCAATATTCATTCATTTAAGTGAAAACAACCCCCGCATAAATTGGAATGGTAGTTCAGTAATTGCAAGGTCAAAAGATGTCTTATCACGAAATCTTTTAGAATCTGCTTTAATACAACTTACTTCTCATTGTAATTTCAACATTAGTCGTGGCCTGTTTCATTTAGACCCTTGTATCTGTAACATGTTTAAGAATGACCTCAAAGATATAATTACAGACTTAAATAAAATTTAGTTGCCGTAGAGATATCTTCGTTGTAATGTATGTTTTATATGTATTGTGAATATGTATTGTGAATATGTTTTTGTTATCCAAAGTAATGAATAGCTGTCACCTATAATCCTTTAATTGTCTTGTCCTTGTGTCTGAGATGTTTGTCTTAATCCTTTAATTGTACCCATTGTTTATGCTTGCTTGGGAAGGATACTCATCTCTCATCTTCCAAGTGTGTCGGATTCTAGTTACTAATCTCTTTATAATCCCTATCTGTCAGTTATACGACTCTTCTTGTATTGTTATTTCCTCATGTATGTCAGTTCATCTGCTAAGTAAAGGACGTTTGAACGTCGAAAGATCTCGCGGATACTCCGTTGTTTATTTTCCCTCGTGGCATATATCTTTATTTATGGATTTATCACGTTCCTAACTTTCGTGATTCAGTTATACACACACACACACACACACACACACACACACACACACACACACATATATATATTATATATTTATATATATATATATATATATATATATATATATATTTATACAATTCATATGCATATACTGTATATACATACATACGCATACACACATAAATATATATACACACATTTGTGAGAAGATATTTGCATTTGCTAACAAGAAAATTACCCTTTCTTTTAATAAATATATAATATCTAAAATCAATCCACAAGCAAAAAACTTATTAAATACGTTCCTCACATATGTATATACAATTCTTCTCAACATCCTCAAGTCAGTGATTTTTTTTCTGCAGTATTTTTTTTTTTTTTTTTTTTTTTTTAAGATTTTCCTTTTTCTTTTTCCCAGTTTTCATGAGTGCTCTCGAGTTATTTTTCAGTAAAGTTTCTGTTTTCGTAGCTTTCTTGTTTCGGTCAATGTGCTGTGTTATTTCTTGACAACATCAGAACCTTGACCATTTCGTCCCTTGATAAGATCGGTTTCACAACATCACATTTCTTATCGCGTTCCGTCTCTCCTACGCGTTTTATTTTCGTTTTTTTTCGCAGTGCAATTTCAGCTGGCAAAGGGTAAGATTGAAAAAAAAAATTTATTAATTATGTTATGCATAACAACTACATGTACTTGTCGAAACTCATTACAGAAAAGTAATACTTTATTTCTAATTTAATTCTATCTCTCATTTAATTTCTACTAAATATTTTTCCCTACGCCAACATTTTCTATCGGCACCTTCTGCTGCACCTGCATGTCTAATTAATGTCTTTAAACCATACCAAAATTTCCATCTATGTGTCTGAATATTACTTCTTATTCAAATGTTTATATTTCATCGAGATCCCTAATCGCATAAATTCTGCAATAAACCTTCTGATAAACCATCTACCATGTACTAATATTTCTAGCCAAGAATCTCAAACCAACAACACTTCAAATAATTATTTACTCCTGCAACGACATTTCTTAGAAACATTTTCCAGTGCTCGTTTCATCATTACACAAAACCTTAGTGATTGATGTTTCCCACTAAGCGTTTGAGATTCTTCGTACTTTCTCAGTGATATAAGAACAGGGATCATCTCTTGCTCAGGATATTATCAAACAACTTCCGCGCCGTGATAGTGTTCCTCAGTCACTTTTTAGGGGGCTTTCTCCTTTCAAAACTTTCCTTACCTTTTATTACTATAATACTGTTCCATCTTTCATCTTCATTTATAATAATGGCTGACTTTTATCACCAGCAATAAAAATTTTTTCCCCAACCTAAACCTTTCGCCGAAATCTATCTTTCAGCGCCTTTACCTACCCTTACTCATTTTCCTCATTTTTACCCACATTCCCCACATTTTTCTTTACTTTATTGCATTTTATTCCACCGTTTTTCCTATGTTCATCATCTTCTCCACCTCCCTACTCATCTTCACTCATTTTCTAAATTTTGTTGCATCATCAATACTACTGAGAGAGAGGAAAGTAAGCCACCGTGAGGCACAGATAATTACCACTTTCTCCACGTTCTTGTCATGCCGGCTGGACAGACTGGCAGGGGAATGGGAAACCGGAGGGGGAAGAAGGAAAAAGGGAAAGAGGAAACCAAGGGAAAAGGAAACGACGAGAAAAAAAGGCAAAAAAGTGAAAGTTACCGGAGCTCCATGTACACTGCCTACCTGAGAGCAGTCCGAGAGGAGGAACTTAAAAGTTCTTCATTGCATTTTCACTGATGTTTCCCTACCAAATCCCCCCTGCCTCCCACCCCGTCCCCTTTAAAAGTCCACTCATTAATAAATGTTTGGAGTACATCTGGTCTGTTCCAGAAGAAGAAGAAGAAGAAGAAGTAAGAGGAGATGGGTGAAGAGGAAATTGTGTCAGGAATCACTTAAAGTAACTAGTTAGTTGCAGTGATCTTTATATCAATACTTTCAGTAATTCACCTAAATTACCTTCTAATCAATTGAAACTTTGCAAATCCCTAATATGTACACACGCACACATTCACACAAGCACACATACAAACACATACAGAGAGAGAGAGAGAGAGAGAGAGAGAGAGAGAGAAAGAGCCCAAAAGGGGGGAAATGCAACTTTTTATATATCAGACTTATGAGAAAGAGAAACAAAATATGTAACCCTAGAAACATAAGTATTTTGTTACAGAAAGGCGAGGGCTCGACATATGGCAATACTCTACAACTCAAGAATACAGATTCGGAAATCTAAGTTGCCTCTGGTATCTGACAACACGTTTAATCAAGTCGTGAAATGTAAAGAACACGGATGACTAGAGAGGAAATTGTTAATTAGGCAAAATTCACTTATGTTCTTAAACATGCCCACGAACACACAAAATTGTGCAACTTTCTCAGAGAGGAAAGAGATAACTTATAATCATGTATAAAATGCGTACATGATATGAGAATCATGTTAATCGAAATGTGAAAGGAGATTC
>NC_061109.1:39986060-40010777 GCF_015104395.2 Macrobrachium nipponense
TGTGTACATTTTAATGATGCAGGCAGAATGACGTACCATTGAGGGTCTACAAGATAAGGAGAGGCTTTTACTTTTCTATCAAAATTTATCAAACAAACAAAGTTTAGCTAACAAAATATATGCGTTACCTCAAGAAATCAGTCTCAGTTGTTGGACAGAGATCAGAGGTACACACTGGGCTATTATCATCTGTAACACTTTACCAACGGTCCGTGGCATCATAGGCTCTTTGACACTATGGGTTAGCAGGGAGTTTCTTATTTCATGGCGTCGACAGATAAAAGTAGTGAATGAAAAACAGAAACTGGAATTTCATTGGCTGCTAACACTGTAGACTGTAGAGAGAAGGATTTCATGAAGTGGCTGGTTAAGATGAATCTGACTTTAAGCTATAGTAGATTCACATCAACAGTGCATCTGATGTCTAGGCCAGCCCCTTTCGACGCTCCTGATTGACTACTGATAAGCCAATCTCAGGGCTGGAGACTCTCAGCCTCTTGAGAGAGTTCACATGGGCAGGATGTATGTTCTTCCTCTCCTGAGAGATACGTCTTCCAAAAGCAATATACATCCTGCCTGTGTGAACTCTCTCGAGAGAGACTGAGAGTTTCCAGCCCTGTGACTGGCTTATCAACAGCCAATCAGGAGCGTCGTAAGGGACTGGACTAGACATCAGATGCACTGTTGATGTGAATCTACGATAGCTTAAAGTCAGATTCATCTTAACCAGCCACTTCATGAAATCCTTCTCTCTACAGTCTACAGGGTTAGCAGCCAATGAAATTCCAGTTTCTGTTTTACATTCACTACTTTTACTTGTCGACGCCATGAAACCTGCTAACCCATAGTGTCAAAGAGCTTATGATGCCACTCATAGTAACACAGTTACTTTTGCTTCTAACGATTTCCAAGTAAAAAAATACTTAGTAACTTTTCTCCTAACGGTCCACTCCTAAATGAAAGTCTGCGACAGATTCTAAGGCTTTCGAAATGGCTTTAAAAGTTGATCAAACCTTGAATTTTTATTGCATGTAGCTGAAGTTGGTTTGGGCTTCAAATTCTCTCTCTCTCTCTCTCTCTCTCTCTCTCTCTCTCTCTCTCTCTCTCTCTCTCTCTCTAATGCTACACCTTCCACATGTTATTGTACAGTTATGTTTCATGTTTATGTTTTGTCTGATTGTTTCCCCTCTGTATACCATTTTCTATTGTCCTTTCGAACTAGCTGTTCCTGCCTTTAAACTCCTTGCCTAGACTCTACTCTTCCTGTCTTTATAATCCTTGCCTTGACTCTATCTCCACCCAACCTATGTTTCTTCGACTACTGTTTCACTTCTATCGTCAGTCTCCACTCAGCTAACCAGGACC
The DNA here is from genome assembly GCF_015104395.2 of Macrobrachium nipponense. Taxonomy (NCBI): domain Eukaryota; kingdom Metazoa; phylum Arthropoda; class Malacostraca; order Decapoda; family Palaemonidae; genus Macrobrachium; species Macrobrachium nipponense. The sequence continues at coordinate 39,987,426 of NC_061109.1, forward strand.
TGGTATCCGGCAGAGAAGCAGTCTACCTACGTTGATAAGTATATATTCTTAATTGTAAGTTTTGTATTGTATGGGATGAATAAATTTTATTTTGTTCTTAGTTTTTCCAATTCATATAATAATTTATTTTCTGATACGTGGTTGTCAATTGTTTGTTTTCTTGTCTTATGTACGTTGTTTTTGTATGTAATTCGCTGTAAATAATTATTTTACATATTTAAATAATTATTTTACATATTTAACTTTTGATATTCTTTTTATTGTTAGTCTATTGAACGTAAGGGTATAAATTCACTGTACTTTAAGTACACAATGTCTCTCATATCTGTAACAATAAGAAAAGTCACTTCTGCCGAAACCTTGAAAAGACAGTAACCCTACTCTTCTGGGTGGTATACGATATTTCAATTATAAAATTATTTCACTTTCTTTGTGATATAACGTTCAATTGTGCAACAGCAGCTGAGACAAGTCGGGTACAATTGCAGGAGTCAAGGTCGACTACTGAAACAGAATGAACTTGAATTTACGTGTATTGACGGTGTATCATTCCTGCAGTCTGATACCCCATAGGTACCATGTGCGCTATATCCTTTGAGAATTTCTATGTCTTAACAGCAGAGAACTGTGAATTTTTACAATTTTATGTTTGTCAACATAAGGTGAGAAAAAGAACGTTTACTATCCAGTACATTATATAATCTTCACACTATAGGATATTATCATTATTATTATTCAGTAGATGAACCAAATTCATATGGAACAAGCCCACAGGAACCACTGACTTGAAATTCAAACTTCCAAAGAATTTGGCCATCATTAGGAAGTACGAGACCGTAAAGGAACAAACAGAAAGAAGAGAAATCTTTTTGAAAAGAAAAAATTATAAATAGATAAAACTGTATTAAAATCTAAGGAGATTAGCATCAGGGGGAATCATGCACTGCATTTTCACTTTAAACTTTTGAAGTAAATGGACAGTTGACTTTAAATGGATATACAATGTTTGGATTTCCAACTTGATCGCTGAATCCAAAGAAACACACACGAGACATATGATCATGAAGTCCTTCGCCTCTCCTTTTCCGTGATTCACATCATCTTGACTCCATTTCACGAGAGAATAAAGTTGCAATCAAGACGGCCTTTGAAAACTATGATAATATAACAATTAAAACTATAATGTATTCAAATAGTGCAATTGTACCTTACTTTTTTCACATTCAGATAAAAAATGGCTTTCAAACTAACATAATGAAGCCCTGGCATCTGATAAGAAACTCGCTGCTGTTTCGTAAACAGCCAAAAGTATGGGCTAGTGGCTATAAAACAAACAAAAAATGGAATCTTAAAAAAATTACTTCACCAATAATATTTTTTAAAGATTACAGAATTTCTTGCATTTCTCTTGATAATAATTTCACAGCCGTAGGCCAGATTTTTGTCTATCTGTGAAACAACCGGGAGTTACATAGGTGCTAGTTTAAGTTAGTGTGAGTTAACTTTTCAGTTTAACTTAAAAAAAAGAATTCAAAAGCAACGGAAATTTTTCTTCAATTTCAACACGATGATAATACTGTCATTGTTATCGCAGCACAGAGTTCAAAGATACTCTTAACAGCTTCTTGATGTTCTCATGCACTCTCACACGAACCATTTAATCACATATCCAATCTTGAAGAAAATATCCTCGGTTCAATTTCTTGCTGACTGACAGACTGACCCACCTCGCCGAGATCCAAACCAACAATTACCTGTCATTAATTTGCGGTTATTAATGCGCTTGTCTCTAATTACAAATTTCTGTAATTAAGAATTATATAGGGTACAAGATCCTCTATGTAAAAGAAATTCTCAAAACCAGAGAAGAACTTGAGCTAAGAAACTGAACCTTAAATCGTTTTAACATTATTGACAAAAACAATATTGATTGCATAAAAATAGTTAAAATATTGATCAATACCTTATTGGAATTGTATCAGCGTCAGCCACTTTAAATTTGTTTTCATTACACTTTTATTGATGGGTTTATTCCATTTCAAAAGTTATCATGTAACCATTATTATTATTATTATTATTATTATTATTATTATTATTATTATTATTATTATTATTATTATTATTATTATTATTTTAATGACTGCAGGTAAACGAAAAAATACTAACGCCATGTTTTTAAAAATCATAAATGAAAAAATAGATAATAAACAAATGGATATATAAACATTACACACAAACTGTATACAATATGTATGTGAACGTACTGTATGTACCCAACCGCCCACACACACGCACACACACATACACACACACACAAACCTCCTCCGCCTTCACTACTGTGGACTGTGTCTGACCTACTGGAGGAAATGACACCTTCTACAATGTCGCCCGGGAGGCTCTCTCCCAAACACCTTGCCCATAGTGGGCAGATAAATGGCCCCTAAACGATAACATGCGAGTGTCGACGACGTACCCCTGGGCATTGTCGAGGGCCCAAGCCTCCCGCCGGGAGGACACGAAGGAATGATGGTCATAATTAAGTAACCTTTCGAATTGGGACTTGGGTACGGGGACGGGGTGGTAGAGAAAGGTGACCGGGACCCTCTTTATGACGGAGGAAGGGAGTCCCGCTAATAGTTGTCGCCTTGGAGTACCGGCAGCTAAGAGACCATATATTTGTCACACACACAGAGAGAGAGAGAGAGAGAGAGAGAGAGAGAGAATATGAACTGCGAGGAACTATGAAGATTTCATATTAATCCGTCTGTACACACTAAGCAAGTCCATTCGATATAGCATGATGAATAGGTGATTCTTCAACTAGGCGATGAAATATATATATTATATATATATATATATATATATATATATATATATATATTATATACATATATATATATATGATATATATATATATATATATATATATAGAGAGAGAGAGAGAGAGAGAGAGAGAGAGAGAGAGAGAGAGAGAGAGAGAGAGGTTCAATAACCTTAACTATAACCACTTGGTTTATCCTCCGTGTCGATTGAAACTTTGATATAATAAGGTAACTTGAATCATTTATTTTCCAAGTGATGAAATTGAGGTCAGTTAATGAAGTTGAGAAAAAAGGACGTCCCTTTTGGTGTAAATGCAGTTTGGCGAATAATAATCATTTACGACTGATACTCACAAATCCAGCGGTCAATGAGAAGGATTCTCTCTCACTTACCTGAAAATAAAGAAAAATTACTATTTTCAGAAATTTGACATATAATGAATCATTGCCTCTCATTCATTATAACACTGGAACGATTTAATTGACATACCCTCTAAAACCTTCATCATAATTCAAATGAAATGTCTAGCTAAGTAAATTCAGTTTGAACAATTTAATTTTTTTTGTTATTAAGTGATAATAAAAACGTACTGACGTAATTCATATACTTAAACTAATTAGGACCTCTTATTCCCCAGCAATCACCCACATGCCTGGCAACGGAAACTGCATGCTTCGACTTATTTTTGCCCCGAATTTTGGGTTACGAAAAACCACTCGTGTACAGTATATATATATATATATATATATATATAATATATATATATATATATATATATATATATATATATGTATGTATGTATCTATATATATATATTGTATGTATGTATCTATATATATATATATATATATATGTATATATATAAATATCTGTATATATTATATATATATATATATATATATATATATATATATATATATATATATATAGTCCCAAGGAAATCAAAGTTACAGAAGCTTTTTATCTCTTCTACGGACATTTCAGCTATCATAAATGAGCTTTTTAGCTTCCCTGAATTCAAAATGCAGGTATCCAAGCAGAGTCCTAGTTAGGCTTCACAAATTTGATAATTCAGCAACTCGTCAACGGTACCAAGTAACCTAGATGTTGTGACGCTAGGTTTAATAGACACAATCAAGCAATCAATCAACCCTGGCAAGACTACACGTGCTGGACCTTAGCAACTGTCAATAGGTAACATATGAGGATGGATCTTCTTAGTTATCAAATACAATGGCATTTGTACCTTTTTTTATCAGGATTTAATACAAGAATAATATACGAGTGTAATTTGTAACGTGATGAGATGCCCTGCAATTTCTGTGGGTTTCATTCATTATTCAATGTGAGAGTAATAAACTAAGGTAAAGCGCCATGACGTAAAATAAACTACCTTAATCAGTTTTAATCTATATGAGAGTTACCTGGTCATTAAACAAAGAGCATTTGGGCGAATTCTACATGTTACAGCATAATATAAAAAAAAGTGACACCCGCAACGAAATAAATATCATAAATATCACGACATTCTCAAACAGGAGTCCTACATTCCATGACTAGTAAAATAAATGTTATCAAACAAAAACCATTTGTGCAATTCTTAATGTTTACAGTAGTATGCTAATGAATTTTTCTTCGAAAAAGTTACAAAACAAGACACCCACAACAAAATAAATATAAATGTAATAGAAATCCTTAAACAAGTCTCAAATAAATTCTCCTGCATTCCATAAACGAAATGACTCCGTGTCTGAGCACACCGTGACTTCATTTTTCATCATAATGGCCTATGCAGGGCTGAAATGCCACGCCTTCGACGGCACCTCCGCCCCAAACTATTTTTACCAGTTAAGCTAACAATGCGTGCCTACACTTAGACTAATGGCTAACAAACCCCAACTCGCTATCTCTCTCTCCCTCCCACCTTCTCTCTCTCTCTCTCTTCCCCTGACATAATCCCTTTACAAGGCCATCCGCGAAGATCAATGGCGATTTTGTAAACATCACAAACCATTAGGGAGGATTACAAAGGCAAACTTTGCATGTGCTATCACATGCAAAGGCCGACTCATGTGTATCAGGTGATTCTGACAGTCTGTCTGGCTTTCTGTGTGTGTGTGTGTGTTTTATATACCCATATATACATACACATATAATGTATATATACATATATGAATGGAGATAAAAGAACCATAAAACGCTATGTGAACGTTGAAACCATATATTTCGGACACTTCCTTCTGTACCCCTGTTTAAATAATGTTTTATGGACCTTTTATTTGTAATACTGTTGCATTACAGTAAAAGTCATTAAATATATATATATATATATATATATATATATATATATATATATATATATGTGTGTGTGTGTGTGTGTGTGTGTGTGTGTGTGTGTGTGTGTGTGTATTCGAACATGGAAACACAACAGGAACAACGATAAAGTACAGAAAGACCCCAACTGCCAAGCATGTCACTACTACAACAATCAATCATTATGTGGATTCAATTTTTTTAATATGCTGCATGTTGGTTAGATTTCCAAATTCCAACAGGGTGATTGCAGGAACGTTTTAAGGGTTCAAACAGCAATTCTGACAGAAAGTTCAAAACAATTGTACTTTTCCTAAAACTAATGTCACTAAAAAATTAGCGTGTTTATAAGAATATTTGTCTCCGGTGTATTTATATATATGCTAGAGGACCTTAGGCCGAAATAAAGTTGAAGGTAACACAATCATAACTAAATCTACAATCATACCATGGTGTTACTGAGGATAAATAAGACCCTTTTCTAGAATATCAAATCTTGATAATATTATACTGTTGAAAACTCAAGATTTAATACACAAGTATTATTATTATTATTATTATTATTATTATTATTATTATTACCATTATTATTATTATTATTATTATTATTATTATTATTATTTTTTTTTTTTTTAAACTCTATCACATTCCTCCAATTCGACTGGGTGGTATTTTTTGTGTGGGGTTCCGGGTTGCATCCTGCCTCCTTAGTAGTCTATCATTCTTTTTACTATGTGTGCCGTTTCTAGGATCACACTCTTCTGCATGAGTCCTGGAGCTACTTCGCCTCTAGTTTTTTCTAGATTCCTTTTCAGAGATCTTGGGATCGTGCCTAGTGCTCCTATGATTATGGGTACGATTTCCACTGGCATATCCCATATCCTTCTTATTTCTATTTTCAGATCTTGATACTTATCCATTTTTTCCCTCTCTTTCTCTTCAACTCTGGTGTCCCATGGTATTGCGACATCAATGAGTGATACTTTCTTCTTGACTTTGTCAATCAACGTCACGTCTGGTCTGTTTGCACGTATCACCCTATCCGTTCTGATACCATAGTCCCAGAGGATCTTTGCGTGATCGTTTTTCTATCACTCCCTCAGGTTGGTGCTCGTACCACTTATTACTGCAAGGTAGCTGATGTTTCTTGCACAGGCTCCAGTGGAGGGCTTTTGCCACTGAATCATGCCTCTTTTTGTACTGGTTCTGTGCAAGTGCCGAGCATTCACTTGCTATGTGGTTTATGGTTTCATTTTTCGTATTGCACTTCCTACATATGGGAGAGATGTTATTTCCGTCTATCGTTCTTTGAACATATCTGGTTCTTAGGGCCTGATCATGTGCCGCTGTTATCATTCCTTCAGTTTCCTTCTTTAGCTCTCCCCTCTGTAGCCATTGCCACAATGTCATCGCAGGCTAGTTCTTTAGTCTGTCTCATGTATTGTCCGTGCATTGGTTTGTTGTGCCAGTCCTCTGTTCTGTCTGTCTTTCTCCTGTCTCTGTATATTTCTGGGTCTTCGTCTACTTTTATTAGTCCTTCTTCCCATGCACTCTTTAGCCACTCGTCTTCACTGGTTTTCAGATATTGCCCCAGTGCTCTGTTCTCAATGTTGACGCAGTCCTCTATACTTAGTAGTCCTCTCCCTCCTTCCTTTCGTGTTATGTATAGTCTGTCCGTATTTGCTCTTGGGTGTAGTGCTTTGTGTATTGTCATATGTTTCCTGGTTTTCTGATCTATGCTGCGGAGTTCTGCCTTCGTCCATTCGACTATTCCTCGCGCTGTATCTGATTACTGGCACTGCCCATGTGTTTATGGCTTTTATCATATTTCCGGCGTTGAGTTTTGACTTGAGTATTATTATTATTATTATTATTATTATTATTATTATTATTATTATTATTATTGTTGTTGTTGTTGTTGTTGTTGTTGTAAAGGGTCCACAATAAAACAAAGTGTTAAGAGTCCGTGTATAATTTTTAAGACTTGACAGAAAGCTTTCGGGAAGGGTTCGAAAGCTTTCTGTCAAGTCTTAAAAATTATACACGGACTCTTAACACTTTGTATTATTGTGGACCCTTTACAACATTATATATACTCAGGCGATAGAGAGTTTTTCCCTATTATTATTATTATTATTATTATTATTATTATTATTATTATTATTATTATTATTATTAGGTCAGTTAATCTAGAGCAAAATAAACAACAAAAGCAGAATGTCTTTCCATGTCTTTCGGAAATTTATTAAACCATCTACCGGCAAACGAGAAGGATATAAAGAGATGAATAGAGAAGACCCTCTACAAACTAATTGCCGTTGCAACAGCATTTGTTTTCAGTAACACTGCCTTTAAAGTGGAACTCCTTTCATATTCTTGAGTTTGAAGTCAATGGCCCCTGTGATGTGCTTGTTCCATAATAATTACAAATATATTGTAGCACGGAAAAAAATTATCATAATATAGTAGCTAAGTATAAAACCCTGCTAAGCTGTGGTGTTACAGTGTTCCTAAAATGAGATAGAATAAAGAGGAATTACTGTATCAGAGCGACGCGTCCAGAGAAAGCCCAAATCAACCAAACATCAACTGGTTCCTGAAGGCTGAGGAGAGAAAACCAGGATGTGTCTACGCGAAACGCCTTCAACCTACGCAAAGATCCCTTATAATCTCTGTGTGGATTCACAGCTTTTCAAATATGGCTTTTGCATATTAGAAAGTACCGGCAGAAGAGCGCCGTTTTCTACATAATGACGAGCAGACAACGAGGACAACAAAATCTTGTTACGACCATGAAACAGCATCATGTACAGAATAATAGCGGTAATCAACGCCAACATTCTTTCTATCTTAATTATTATCATTTTAATTAAACTCTCATATTTATTGGTACATAATACTAATTGCCATTTCAATGATGCAACACGAGCAGCGTGAGCTATGTTATTGCTATTACTATTTCAAATTGACATCGAAATCAATCAACACAATGTGTGTCAAAAAATGCCATGTAAAAAAAGAGAGAGAAACCATTTAAAACTCCACTACACCCAGCTCATGTCTTTTAGTCAACGCAAATGCCCTCCTACCAAGCCCTTGCCCTTCGGACCAAAAAGGGGCAGTACCCGACGACCACAATAACATTGCCGCGAAGTAACCCTGGCCAGCGGGAGGTCTGCGGCCTTCCCCCCTCCAGTCGGCAGTCACTGATAAGGAATCTTATTGCCCTTTTAGGCTAAATTACGACCCGGGCGGCTACGCTTTCACAACGCATTAATAAATCATTGATAAAGGATTTGTGTGTGATCTCGGCGGCACGCGGATGTTTATGTATACTCGCATGCCACGAGCGAAGGGTGTTAGGGGGATGGAGTACATCAACCATCAACGCAATAGTTCAAGGTGGGAGTTAAAACAAATGATATTATTTATGATCTGGCCTTCAAAGGTCTAATCGACTGACTGATTTTGAAGTCATGAATGTCACAAAAACTCGACATTTTGAAAGGCTAATAATAAAGTCGTCACTGGTCTCGTACGCCTCTGCTGAAACCACTAAGACATTAGACTCCATGTTGACTAGGCTTTCCAGGAAGCCTTTCAACTGGAAGTTCACTGTAGATTTCGTGAAACCCTTTTGAACCCTTCACTGCTTATCTGTTACACTTTTAATAAGATTACAAGTTTTTTCTTTGAATGAAATATGTTTACTTTGAAAAATAGGTCACTACTAAAACTTTCGTTTAAAAATTTACATTTTGAAAATCATGTCTATACCAAAACTTTCCTTATAAGAAAAATTTTATAAAAACAACAAAAATATTTTTTAACGAAAACTTTATTTCGAATAAAAACTGTATATTTCGAATTAAAACTGTTTATTTTGAATTAAAATGTCTACAGTCATATATTTGTAGAACTTAGGTTTGCAATTATCATCCCCATTCTGTACCTTTTGGAAGGTTTTCACATCTCGGTTCTCCTTGATAATAAATGAACAAACAAGCAAATAAATAAATAAGTAAATAAATAAATAAATAAAACAAATATACAAGTATATGTATATACATATATACATCCATACATCGAGCAGAAATTATTGCCTTCACTTGTAGCAACAATTTTGAATCTTAGTTCCAGGAATCAGTAACGATTTTAGCTTGAATCGAAAGGTGTGATCTCCGCGTTTATCAATATTATACAAGTATTACTAAAAGTAGCAGCAGTAATATTAGCAGTCGTAGTGGTGACAACAATAGCAGCAACGTCAGTGGCAATAATGGTAATATAAATAGCAGCGAAATAATGATTAAAATCAGTAGTAAAATAACAGCAACGGCGGCCGTCACTACTACTGCTTTTCCTAGTTATTTTGTACTGCTATAAGAATTGTCATTGCTACTTCTAACGTTGCTGCTATTTGACACTATAGTAGATTCATATCAACCATGCATCTAATGTCTAAGTCAGTCCCTTACGATGCTCCTGATTAGCTGTTGATAAGCCAAACACAGGGCTGGAAACTCTCAGTCTCTCGAGAGAGTTCACACAAGCAGGATCTATGTTCCTCCTCTCCTAAGGGATAAGTCTTTCAAAAGTATCCCCCAGGAGAGGTGGAATGTACATCCTGCCTATGTGAACTCTCGAGAAAGACAGAGTTTCCAGCCCTGTGATTCACTTATCAACAGCCAATCAGGTGCATCGTAAGGGACTGGCCTAGGCCCTTACGACGCTCCTGATTGGCTGTTGATAATCATTCACAGGGCTGGAAACTCTCAGTCTCTCGAGAGAGTTCACATAGGCAGGATGTATGTTCCACCTCCCTAAGAGATACTTTTGAAAGACGTATCCTCAGGAGAGGTGGAACATAGATCCTATCTATGTGACTCTCGAGAGAGTTTCCAGCCCTGTGGTTGGCTTATCAACAGCCAATCAGGAGAGTCGTAAGGGACTGGCCTAGACAGCAAATGCACGGCTGATGTGAATCTACTATAGTAATAAATATAGCAGTATTAACAGCAACAGTCATCTTACCGGTAGAAGCATTGTATTATTAGTAAAATATCAGTAAAATCAAATACATAGACAACATACAGCTTTATAATTTAAGCCTCATCAGTCTCGCATCTCCACACTAATGGATATCAATGACTTTTACATCAACACCCGGACAAAGAAGGCCTCTGTCTGTCTGCTTTGGAAAGCGAATACGTAAGATTCCCATGACTGGATCTAAGAGGAAAAGAGAGAGAGAAAATGAAAAGAGATAAGGAAGAGAGAAAACAGAGAAGATTGCAGACACTCTTAATAACACTAATTACCTCGTAAAGTGGCCGAGTTCCATTAGTGGCTCCACGGTACTTTAATTGATGAACGAGATTCGATTTACAAGCAGTGCGTTCTCATAGAGTCTCTCTCTCTCTCTCTCTCTCTCCTCTCTCTCTCTCTCTCTCATCACGTCTCTTTTCCTTCTCTCTCTTCCAGTCAGGTCTTTCATTTCTCTCTCTCATCACGTCTCTTTTCCTTCTCTCTCCATCTCTCTTTCATCACGTCTCTTCCTTCTCTCTCTTTCAGGCAGGTTTTTATTTCTCTCTCTTTCATTCTCTCTCTCTCGCTCTCATCACGTCTTCTCTCTCTCTCTCTCTCTCTCTCTCTCTCTCTCTCTCTTCTCTCTCAATAAATTAATGGTTAAATCTACTCCTATATCTTCTTTATTACCTACAATCTGCAAATACCAATCTATTTCTGCACTTTATTATCAGCGCGCAACGAATTTGGGCTACATTACTGTAGGTAATTCATATAACGAGAGAGAGAGAGAGAGAGAGAGAGAGAGAGAGAGAGAGAGAGAGAGAGAGAGAGAGAGAGAGAGAACGCTAACGTTTACAAATTCCTTGGGAGTGATATATAGAAATACAAGATCGGAAGTAATTTAACTGATATGATACTTACTTTAGATCTTTTTCTTTAGTCTCCTTACAAACGACTTTTCTAAAATCTAAAACTCAGAATTTAGATTTATTATGAAAGGTCCGAATAAATTCAAATCATTCTTAACAACAACAACAACAAAAATGGCTTATCCAATGAAACTGATCATAAATTATTTTTATCATCGAATTTCACCCAAGGAATGCTTAGATGGGTGTCTCCTTGGTTTAAAAAATCATGAAACTTTCTACAGCTACACACCCTCCATATCTTACGCGACGTCAGATTAGTAACAGATTTCGGAGGAGAAGCGGAAGTCAAAACCTTGAAAAGCAAAACTAATATTCATACATACTACATACATATTATTATATATATATATATATATATATATATATATATGTAATTATATATATATATATATATATATATATATATTTATTTAAACATACATATGTATATCTATCTAACTATCTATATCTATCTATATATATACTATATATATATATAGTATATAATAGATAGATAGATAGATAGAATAGATAGATATACATATGTATGTTATATCTAAAATATATATATATATATATATATATAGTTTTTTTTTATATATATATATATACAGATATATATGAAATGTATAAAAACTCTCCCCACGTAATCTTAACAGAATTTCGGGTCACTATTCTAGAATGCCCAGTTAACTTGCTGTTTACTCCTACCAATTCTTTTATATATATATATATATATATATATATATATATATATATATATATATATATATATATATATATATATAGATTCCTTATATAAGAAATAAAAAATACTCCATACACCTCAATATCCTCAGTGTCAGAATTAAACTCGCAAAAGTAGCAGACTAAAAATACGTTCCATGTCAACTATAAAATAAAAAAAAATTATAAATGTTCTTGCTGATGACTTCCCTTCTGCAGAATTAATAAAAAGTCTTAAATGAAATGAACAAAAGAAATCAACAATTAAGCAACGTAGATTTACAAAGACTCAATTAAATTAAGTAAAAACAAAGTAAATGGAAAAAAGCCAAACGCAGTTCAACAGCTTCTCCATAAATCTAGCTGTCACCGACCAAATTGCAACACGAATCTAATCAAGAAAAGGAAAAAAGAAAAAAAACATACGACAAATACAATCCATACGGGAACAAACACAGAACGCCCACAGAAGTTTCACTTAAACCTCCCGGTAGAAAAAAAAAAAAAAAAAAAAAAAAAAAAAAAAAAAAACTTAAAAACGGTTCCGCGGAAGAAGGGCACAAAGGGCTCAACCAAATATGCGAGTCCCACATAGCAGAAGCAGCAGCGGCAGCATCTGCGGGATGGTCATGCCCAGGGTACTAATGGGCTTCAGTGCGATGCCCAACTTGCGTTGACCCATATACCAGGAGGCGACTATAGACCGCTGGCGCTAGCGAGAGTTTCTATTGACATCTTTCTACGGTCGTCAATCCACGACCGTCTTTCGACTGGCTTCGAAGCCTTCGTCGGATGCCCGGATGGGGGTGATACGTCATTCACATGGGCATACACACACTTAGCTACCCTCATGGGTATATATACCATAAGATACTAGTCAATTTTGAGGGGTTATGACCATCTAAATTTGGTCTAACACTGTCTTTCTTAGAAATTAATCGGACTGTAGCTCTTCATATAAGTTTTACAAGAGAGAGAGAGAGAGAGAGAGAGAGAGAGAGAGAGAGAGAGAGAGAGAGAGAGATAGATTATATACATATATATAAAAACATATTATATATATATATATATATATATATATATATAGTGTGTGTGTGTGTGTGTGTGTGTGTGTGTGTGTATGTATATATATAGAATATACAAAACTGTACTACGCTGTATTAATATAACATTCTGTACCTTTAATCCACACACTCTTAATTAACTGTTGTTCCCGGAAAAATTTAGCAGTTAGGAACATCTACCAGAACCAGTATCCAACAAAACAGAAAACTAAAATCGAAAAAATCAAAAACCATCCTGAAAAACCACAACCCTTTGAAATTCCGATTCAACGGCTAACATACGAAGATGGAATTTTATATTTTATACCAGAGAGTATATATCAGTTTGACGACAAAAGGTTATTCGCGTTGCGTTACCCCATCACCGCAGGATATGATCGGATGTCATTCATTCTCCCTTAATTGATATGTCGCCGATTTCTGGGACTTCCAACATAACAGCGACGCAAGTTCGCTTCAATCACCATGCGGAGGATGGCGGGTGTGTTCGCTGTGACTCGCATGTCAATTTGCAATTGCATGATTGCTATGCAAGGTGGTTAAAGATTTTTAGTGGGCGATAGACATACTATTAATCCAAATATCTGTACATATATAAGACACACAATCAAATGTAGCATATATATATATATATATATATATATATATCACACATACTATATATAAGTATGTATATATATATATATATAATATATATATATATATATATATAGTATGTGTGTATGTATTTATATGTATATATATATATATAATAATATATATATATATAATAATATATAATAATATATAATCCTATTCTTAACATCTTACGTAATATATAAATTCATTCTAGTCCAAGAATTCATTTTTATCTTCGTTTATATTATCATCATGCAGGCAGAGAGAGAGAGAGAGAGAGAGCACTGGCACTAGGGCAGACATCTGGGTATCGCGAAATCCAGTAGAAGTGAACTTGACAGTGACCAGAAAGCCAGTTCTTCTCCCTCGAGGGGAAATATCTCCTAAAGTACGTGAGACAGGAGTGGAATACGAGAAAGGGGCGTGGGGGTTGGTTGGAGGGGGGTATGAGGTTGTAATTACGCGAGGGAGGAATAGCTGAATATAATACTCTTCTCTCTCTCTCTTATAAATACAAACAATATGAACATATATATATATATATATATATATATATATATATATATATAGATGTATGTTATGTATATATTGTGTTCTCGTATGTCTGTGATGACAGGCTCTCTCTCTCTCTCTCTCTCTCTCTCTCTCTCTCTCTCGTTCAAAACAAGTGCATCTCTTTCTCTGAAAAATGGCGGGTATGGAGAGGAGTTACGGGGCATTAGCCCCTCCTACCCCTCGTGCAAAATAAAAAAAAGACATCGCCCAAGACACTCGTCCCACTTTCGCCATCTTATAAAAAACAACACATAAAAAACTGAGAAGAAAAAACTTGTCAAAAGGTATCCAAATAAATATCTTACAGTTTTTTTTTATCATGGTTCGTGTATCTGTATAAAACCCAAAAAGACACTGCTCTAAGCTTCAATTCATTTGCAAGTCTTTTCGGTAAACATTACTATTGCATTTCAGACGGTTAAAATTCTACATTTTATTTTATTGGTGGATTCGCCTTGTATAGATATTAAACTTTTAATTAGCAACATTTCTTTATCAAATATGTACCATACAACAAAGGATCGAAAAGAAAATAAATTTAATATAACACACTCAGAAACTTCAATGATTGAATAATGGTCCGGCAGTCTGCCATAACATTTGCTGATCATTAGTATATATACGTGTGTTATATATATATATATATATATATATATATATATATATATATATATATGTGTGTGTGTGTGTGTGTGTACTTTTACATAATATACATTTATATATATTACGCATTTATCATATAAATGTATCAATACTACTTACTATTGTATATATGCATAGAAATCATATATATATATATATAATATATATATATATATATTATATATATATATATTATAATATATATATATATATATATATATATTTATATATATGTATAAGTAATACTTATATACTAGAACACGTAAGTTATTTAATCACCAGAAAAACGAAATTCACAACAGAACCTTACAAAGAATAGACCACATAAAGTACGCAACATACATCACAGATACAAAAGAAACTCTCTTGTTCCATATCTGCGTAGCATCTTGCCCACGCATAGCAATAGCCCTAATCACACACACATACACACACACACACAGGCTTGCTACTTCCTCCCGACTTTCTCTCCCGGATGCCCCGATGGGCATATGGGACCAGCCAGCTTTGCTCTCAAGGAGGCTGCCCCTTGGTTGCTCTGAGCCCCCAATGCCCAGTTCCCCAAACCTATCCTATCCCAACCGGCCCCCACCCCCGCCCCCTCAAAACCCACCCACCTCTCGTCTCGTAGTTGGGGCATACCAACCCTCCCATGAGAGAGAGAGAGAGAGAGAGAGAGAGAGAGAGAGAGAGATTAAGATAAAAAGATTGCAGAGAAAAAAAGTAGAAATACATATTCTCAAAATAGAAGAGAGAGAGAGAGAGAGAGAGAGAGAGAGAGAGAGAGATTAAGGTAAAAAATAAGCAGAGAAAAAAGTAGAAATACATATTCTCAAAAGAGAAGAGAGAGAGAGAGAGAGAGAGAGAGAGAGAGAGAGAGAGAGAGAGAGACTTGGTAATAGCATAAAATGGACGAGAATGATATTAAGAGAGAGCTGGAACGTATAGTTGTAAATTAGGTTATTGGAGTAGAACTAATGAAGAGCAGGCAATAAAGACGAGAGAGAGAGAGAGAGAGAGAGACTCTGCCTTCTGGAGTACTTTCTCGGGGATTTACCAATTGATACGGGGGTGGGGGGAAGGTATACAGTACCCATCCACCCCTTGTCTCTCGGGTACTCATTTTGTACCCGCTTGTGCAATCACCGCATTGCATGCAAAGCCAGATACCCTTTCAATACTCATAGATCAACAGTAATGAACATCAACAGGTGACCAAACTGACAATGTCCTTGATCATAACGCCGGCCGAAGAATAACACATCAGCAATCAATAAGTATGAATTTCGTTTTTTATTAAGTACATACATAGCACAAACAATATCTGGTAAAAAAAACAAGAAACTCGTAAATTCATTTAACGAAAAAAAAAATCCCTCAATAACATATATTAATAATGACGGTCCATTCCAGCATTGTAGATATATTTAATTCTTCTATTTTCATTGTTTTTATCTCAAGCGATTATGATGATTCTGGTCGCAATATCGACTGAGTAAATATCACACGGCCATTTCTGTAGGGGTGACTACTCTCCTTTACTATTGCTGCTTTTGCTGGATTTTTTGACATGGTGGGATTTATCTGTCTTTTAAAGGAAACAAGGATAAAACAAGGATAAACTATTTATTGTTAAAGAAACAAACTGTTACTTAATAACGACAAAGACAGCAATGTTCACTGCAATTACTATATATATATATATATATATATATATATATATATATATATATATATATATATATATATATATATTATACACGTATATATATGTACATATCTATATATATATATAATATATATATATATATATATATATATATATATATATACAAGTATATATATGTGCATATATATATATATATATATATATATATATATATATATATATATATATATATATATATATATATATTCGTGTGTAAACAGATAACTATCAATGATTTCACCGTATATAGTATATGAAACAAAGAAACAATTCTCGCAATATATAAAAATAAAACACGCTGTAATAGCTTAAATCTATTTAAGGGTCATCCCTACTACGGATACGGCGAGAGGCGTATTTCTGTTCTTCCCCCTACCCCCCCACCTCTCCCATCCTCGGTGTTCCCAAACCTCGCATAAATATGCAGTCAATGTCTTTTATATTCTGGGCACCCTATTGGTTTACGTCCGATCCATTCAGAATAGAAGCGCTCTCGCGGGCGGGCAACGACCTCTATTGAGGGCAAAGCAGGCTATACATACGAGCAGCTCCTCTGACCAACCAGCGAGTGTTTGTCTGGAGATGACCTTATGCCCGGAACGCACACTTATGTACTCACAATAGTGGTCTGAATCTTTCTCTCTCTCTCTCTCATACTTACATACATATACACGTACACATATCAAACAGCTGTTAACCAACAGTTTTCCATATAGAGAATGGTCATAGATTGGAAGGAGATTAGACTCTCTCTCTCTCTCTCTCTCTCTCTCTCTCTCTCTCTCTCTCTCTCTCTCTCTCTCTCTCGTGAGTGTTATTCTTCATTAGCTCATCAATAACCTAATTTTCATTCTCGTTCATTATGCTTCTCTCTCTCTCTCTCTCTCTCTTTCTCTCTCTCTCTCTCTCTCTCTCTATTGCTTACTCTTCATTGGTTTTTAATAACCTAATTTTCAACTATAAGTTCCGCCTATTTCTCTAATGTCAGTTTTCAATTTCGTTCACTATATGCTATCTCTCTCTCTCTCTCTCCTCTCTCTCTCTCTCTCTCTCTCTATATATATATATATATATATATATATATATATTATATATATATATATATATATACACATATATATATATATAAATATATATATATATATATATATATATATTCTCCCTCTCTTTCTTCGTTTCTGTTTTCAAAAATGTTCATCACACCACAGCGCTTTAGTTATTCCCACATTCCCCATTCCCATACAGTTGTCACACGCATGACAGCCGGCGGAGGTTGCCAGTTCATTCATTTTTGAACGCCCGCTTCGTCATTCACACGTCCCGGGCTCCTCCACTTCCCACTTTCTCTTTCCTAAGCCCTACGTTCCTCCGGGAATTTGTGTCACGATCAGTTTCTCTTCCCACTTTCTCTTTCCTAAGCCCTACGTTCCTCCGGGAATTTGTGTCATCGATCAGTTTCTTCTTTCCTTCCTTTCCTCTTCTTCTTCTTCTTTTTAACTGAACGTAGCTATGTAGGTGATGTGCATAGAATTGGCGTTTGATTGAAGGTGTAGGAAGATTATTTTTTTTATTTCATTTTATGATATGTTATCTATATTAGCTGGACACAGTAAGGAATTATGAGTTTACATTGCATTTCTGTTTTTTATTATTATTATTATTATTATTATTATTATTATTATTATTGATTATTATTATTATTATTATTATTATTATTATTATTATTACTGAATATGCTAGTGGAAATATGAAAATAAAACCTCTGAAACATTTATAAGTTCTATTTTCATATCTCCACTTAATCAATAATAATAATAATAATAATAATAATAAAATAATAATAATAATAATAATAATAATAATATAATCTTAATAATAAAAGTCCAAAAGAATGTACGAATGATAGAGAGAAAATATTCTAAGTAGGTCTTTTAAATAATGGGAGAGGCGAGAGCAGTATTGTCAGAATTACCATCACTATTTTTATCATTATTATCAGTAAAACCGGCAGTACTAATAACAGTATTGGCATTACAGTTATTATGAATTTTTATCAGATCACCGTGATTCATATACATGCATTATGCTACAAATGTCCTTTAATATCCACTTCGCTCTACCTCACTTGTTGGCAGAGTCGGTAAAGACGTCACTGAAGTCCTGATTTCTCTTCTGATCGCTGATTCGAATCCACGAGAGGACGAAATTATTATCAACTAAAAAATTCCCCTTTGGTTAACATAAATGAAAATAGATTAATTCCGAGCTAGAGCGAATTGCATATTAAAGGACATCTGTAGCTTAATGCACGGAGTATTTTTATAATCTGTGAAGACGAAACAGAGCAAAAACAATG
Organism: Macrobrachium nipponense; assembly: GCF_015104395.2. Classification (NCBI taxonomy): domain Eukaryota; kingdom Metazoa; phylum Arthropoda; class Malacostraca; order Decapoda; family Palaemonidae; genus Macrobrachium; species Macrobrachium nipponense. Next base: position 40,006,173 of record NC_061109.1, read on the forward strand.
CAAGCCATAATCATCCAAAACAAAAACAAATGAAAAAAAATTAATCTTCAAATAAAGTCAAACAAGGCATGATCCGACCTCCAGCTTACTCGGGGCGTGTGCTGAAATCTACAGTCAAATAGCACGTTCTTTCACCAACGAAAATTAAAATAAAAACAACTTTTTATTAAAAATAATTGTTCTGTACTGTTTAACATGCACATTATTTATTGTTTACATTTTCATTCTAATAAATAAATCACAAATATCCTATCCTAAAATTCCTGTATCTTGAACTCAACGCGAAACACCTTTTTCAGACCTTTTTAGGCTTCTCTATAGGGCTTTCCTACACCCCAAACAAGAACAAGAACAACAACAACAAAGTAAGTAGTTTGTAGGCTTACTTCCAGTGTAAGCAAAAAAAAACTTCATTGGCATCAGTACACTGTGTCCAATTTCCAAACAGGCCACGTCTATTACATGTTCCAATCTCGGTAGTACACGAAAGCCAACGCCGCCCGAAGGGAGAGAGTAAACAAGAAGTTGTTACTTGGAATTCATTAACGACAGGTGTGTGGAGAAAGAGACAAGATGGCGCGGTGAAGCGCTTAATTGAATACGAACATAAAATGAGGAGGAGGTAATCCGTCATCAAATGAATTATCTTAAAAAAAATTAACTTATAATAAATTATCATTATCATTCAGATGAACCCTATTTATATGGAACAAGCCCACAGGGACCATTGAATGGAAATTCAATCTTCCAAAGTGTTCATTCGAAAGAAGTAACAGAAGGTAAAGAGAAGTAGAGAATGAGGAGACAAGTTATTAGAATAACATATAAATTAACGCATAAATAAATAAAAATGTAAGTAAGATATTACAATACAAGTTGAATCGTACTGAGGGTATTCATGCATAGCATCTTCGCTTGAACTTCTGAAATTCCAATTGCGACACACATTATTATTATTATTATTATTATTATTATTATTATTATTATTATACCGTTAAAAATGACAACAATATAGGAGAGGGTCAATTTAGGAAGTCTAGACCCGACAGACGTTGCGTCCCGTCGTCAACCTCGGGACCAAAATACCTTAATTCTTATTTATATAAGTCCCGGTAGTGAGTGTTCCTGCCCCAAGCTGGAAGACGGCACGGGAACTCTAAACGCCAAGTTTGTTACCACTAGATTATCGTTGCTATGCCAATTGAAATAAATTGAAATAATAAAAATGGCTATTATCATATAGCTGGATATTCTAGCCTCAGAAGGATTTTACACTTGTTGTTCAATATCTTATTTATAGTCTTTCCCTTAAGTCTCAAAGACAATACTTCGGAAGCAGCAACACAATAGGACAATGGTTGGGGAACGGAAGCTCCAAAACTCCACCTATGTATCTGCATCGTCATTTATCAAAATGTTTAAAAATATTATTATTATTATTATTATTACTATTATTATTATTATTATTATTATTCATAAACGTACATTCATTCATAAAATAAACAAATGAAAAATTGTTTTTATAAACTAACTTTCACCGAACACAATCCCATCATTTAAAAAACAACTAAAACACCGAAAACAATGACAACGTGGAGATTGAAGCATAAATAACAAGTCGATCATAATAAAAAACAAAGCATTAATTACACACGAACATATACACAATATAATAGATACGAACTAATAACGAGTCAGCTGGATATTTCAACATTATTAAAATTCTGCGAAAAAAAATTACTTTAACCTAGACATTATTTTATTTCAAGAAACTGACAATGAAAATTTGTTACTTATCTGCTGAGGAATTAAGCAAACATCAGAGATAATTCTTTAAACGCTTTATCTAAATTTACGAAAATAAAAAAGCACTTAAAGAAATGTATATATATGTAAATCCATTCCCTCTCGTACAAGGCAGCTTTCGCCAATATGATTACAGTTGCCTATTCGTTTGGCGAAAGCTTTCTTGTACCACTTAATATATATATTTACATGAACATTACCGCTTTCGAAGTAGTCCTCCATTTCGTAAACACATTAAAACGGGGCTATATGCCATGGAAACCATTAAAGCATTCTTTCTAAATTTGAAAGTCTGCGCGTCCCTTAATTACGAGGAGAAAAAGGAGCATAGGAATGACTTATTAAGTTAAAAAAAAAAAAAAAGAAAGGAAGGAAGGCAACCCCATTACTTATTGAATATGTTTTGCGTGAAGGCCGTCATTTGTTTCAGAAAGTATGTTAAGTATAAGAACCTCCTCTCAGGAGAGAAGCCCCCTGACCTTCTAGCCTGTCCAACTCCTTGGGATAATTACAGTGACCGTCCTAATGGCAAAAGGCAAAGTTTCTCTCTCTCTCTCTCTCTCTCTCTCTCTCTCTCTCCTCTCTCTCTCTCTCGCGCGCGCGCGTGCTTCTGTTCTATTCTAATAATTTGTATTTCTGCTTTTTTTTGTTCTGTTTATTTCTTATCTAAATCACCTCTCTCTCTCTCTCTCTCTCTCTCTTCTCTCTCTCTTGATAATTTATATTTCACTCTTCTCTCTGATTACTTTTGATCTTAATCTCTCTCTCTCTCTCTTTTAGAGTCAATATTTCCTACTTTCCTCAGGGCCTTCGGTCCGAGTGCGAGTAAAGTGTTCACGTAATTACAGAGGGAAGGGGATGTCCCTTGGACGCGCCCTCTCTGGGATGCGTTCAAGTGAAAATAACCGTAACAGAAAAGCCCCACCTGTGGTCGCTAGGGCGGTTCCGAACGACACCGGATGGAAATATGAGGTAAGTCTGTCAAGCGATAGTGCGTTCTTGTTCTTGGGTACATTGTAAATGACCATAAAGAGGTCTACAAATACAATAAGAAATTAAAATGAGAAATAAGGAAGAGACACTGAAGAGATATGGACACAAAGAAAATAAACAAATGAAATAAATGACTGCGTATCAATGGAAATGAATAAGTGAACAAATAAACTAACTCAAATGAATGTAAAACAAATTCATAAAAAACTAAAATTACTTAATTAAGTGAAAGATGTACAACGTTTTACAAAACGATAATATATATAAATTTAAAAGAAAATATACAAACCAAGTAAATGAATACGTATCAATACAATTTCAGTTTTTCAAATTAAATTGATACGTGAACACTTAAATACACTAAGACAAAATAACTCGTGTTTAAAATAACAAAACCTAATTACTATATATTAAAACGGAGAAAAATGCAAATGTCTTTTTCTGTAAAACAAGTATAGTCTACGGGTCATAAAATCCACGTTTAGACTTGCTGTCACAATCATCAGAATAATAACACTGAGTACATAATTATGACAAACAGTCCTACAGTCGCAACCTTTCATATAGCTACAGCAACAACAACAGCATCATCATAACGAAATAACTATCCTCGTTTCCTTATGGAAACAAAAATTCAAAGCGTTCTTTCACAACTATAAAGCTATGAAGAAAAAATAAAATTTGACACATCTTCGATCCAGATATAACAAACCACACGAACCACCGAACGTTTTTCCGCCAGCTCAACGCCTAAAATGAACGCACCCTCCAGATGTCTTCCTGGAGGGTACGACTTGATGCATGAGCATCATGTGTCATGTCCAGAGGAAGGCCGCCGCATCTTGCCTTCAGACTCGTTCAGGATATGGTCCTCCTTCCAATGGACTCTTTCTTCGCACACGGTCACTTTCAGTTTCGTTTGCCTCATTTTTCTTACTACGATTAATGCTTTATTCTCTCTCTCTCTCTCTCTCTCTCTCTCTCTCTCTCTCACAACACACACACACACACACACACACACACTATACATATCCTCAAAGTAAAAGTATAAACTGGTTTATTATTCAGGCATCTTCAGATGCTTAAAAGTTGAAATCCTCCGGGCTTACACCCTGTGTTTTCATTCTTCTCGGAGGTATTTTACATTTTATCATTATGTATTTAAGTCATTTTACGCAAACACACAATCGTACAGACACGCACACACACACACACACACACACACACACACACATATATATATATATATATCTATATATATATATATATATATATTGTTCGAGCTACAAATGCCCTTTAATATCTAATTCGTTCTATCTCGGAATTGATATTATATTCATATATGTTAACCGAAGGGGAATTTTAGTGATAATAATTTCGTTCCCTCATGGGATCGAACCACTGTCCAGCGGACAGGAACGAAATCAGGACGACATTTACGTTACCGATTCGGCTAACAGCGTCACTGTTAGCCGAATCGGTAACGTCAGTGTCGTCCTGATTTCATTCCTGTCCGCTGGACGGTGGTTCGATCCCATGAAGGACGAAATTATTATCACTAAAAATTCACCTTCAGTTTAAATATATGAAAATATATCAATTCCGAGATAGAGCGCCGTTGGTAAAGTGTTACAGATGATAAGAGCCCAGTGTGTACCTCTGATCTCTGTCCAACAACTGAGACTGATTTCTTGAGGTAACGCATATGTTTATTTGTAAGCTAAACCTTGTTTGTTTGATAAATTTTGATAGAAAAGTAAAAGGCTCTCCTCATCTTGTAGACCCTCAATGGTACGTCATTCTGTC
>NC_061109.1:40011277-40041277 GCF_015104395.2 Macrobrachium nipponense
GTCATTCTGTCGCTGGACTGTGGTGCGATCCATGAAGACGAAATTGTATCACTAAAAAATTCCACCTTCAGTTTAAATATATGAAATATATCAATTCCGAGATAGACGAATTAGATTATTTTAAAGGACATTGTAGCTCGAATAATTTATATGAATCACGGTGATGTGATAATTTTCTTCTATATATATATATATATATATATATATATATATATATATATATATATATATTTATACCCTTTAGGGTACCCGGGTAGCAAGAAGGAACACGTACTTGAGAATATCCTTAAATCCACGGTAGAAAGGTAAGTGAAACAGGACTTGGAACAAGTGCTTTCGTAGTATATTCTACCTTTTCAAGTTCACACTGATATAAAATAGATTGACAGGCCTCTATATACAAAAACAGAACAAGGGGGCGGGGTTACAGTTTATTAATCTGGGCGGCATGTTCTTTAGGCAAAAGAGATAAGAACATGCCGCCCAGGTTAATAAACTGTAACCCCGCCCCCTCTTTCTGTTTTTGTATATAAAGTCCTGTCAACTTTTTCATATTCAGTGTGAACTTGAAATGTAGAATATACTACGAAAGCACTTTCAGTCTTTGTTGTCACTACACTTACCTTTCTATAGTGGATTTAAAGATATAATATATATATATATATATATATATATATAATATATATATATATATATATATATATATATATATATATTAGTATAAATTGCAATATGCAACCAAGACAGAGAGAGAGAGAGAGAGAGAGAGAGAGAGAGAGAGAGAGAGAGAGAGAGAGAGAGAGAGAGAGAGAATATACAAAGAAGATGAAATAAGAGGAAAAGAGAAAAATATAAACAGAAAAATGCCAGTGAAAGATTGCAGCGATTAACGTGCAACGAAAAATCGTGAGAGAGAGAGAGAGAAAGAGAGAGAGAGAGAGAGTCAATGTGTGTAAAAAATCGGTAGCAATAAAGTCAAAAACCTAAAAAAAAAAACCGAGTTCGAGAATTCCAATATAAATCCCAACAAAGCAAAATGAATCAGTAAATTAAAAATAAACGAGAAATCGAAAAAACCAATAAGACGGGGAGAATAGAAGACGTGGTAGCACCCGGGAACCACAGTTGAAACCCAGACGCCGACCCAGGTAGCTTAGCAATGCTGGTCTTTATGAGAGCGATGGAAGCTGATGGAGAAGCCCTCGGGACGGAATGATGCTACTTTGTTTGTGCCCTGGAGCAACCACGCCGTGCGAACTCGTGATGTGATCTACATATTCTCACGCCCGTTCGACTAACCTCTCTCTCTCTCTCTCTCTCTCTCTCTCTCTCTCTCTCTCTCTCTCTCTCTCCCTCTGTTTTGTTCTGTTTAAACAGTTCTTATTACTCTTTCTTCTGTGTTTACCTTTCTATCTTACCCTTTCTTCTCTCTTCTCCTATTATAAGTTTAATTAATTTCTAGTTTTTTAATTTTTTTCCGGTAATTTGTATTTCTACACGGTTAATTTTTTTTATCTTAACCACCCCTCTCTCTCTCTCTCGCTTCTATTCTAGTTCAACAATATGTATTTCTACTTGTCTACCTTCACTTTATCTAATCACTCCTCTCTCTCTCTCTCTCTCTCTCTTCTTTACGTAATTCTCTCTCACATAGTCTTCCCAGTATTGTAAAGGAGTTTCTTTCAAGAGGGCGTTTTTGCAGGGTCCCCAGCAAGATAATCCCCATATTTCTTACATACAATTGTTTTCATTTACCTCCTTAACGATATATAATATATATATATATATATATATATATATATATATATATATAGATATATATATATATATTATATATATATATATATATATATATATATATATATATACTATATATATATATATATATATATATATGAATATATATATATATTATATATATATATATATATATATATATATATATATATACATATATTACATATAAAACACCAATAGTTTACATGTAGTAATCTCCACATTTAGTTTAAGATTTGCTGTCGTCCAGCCCGAGGAAAGCCTCTCACGCCACTGACCTTCTTGCCCCCCCCCCCCTCCCCCCTGTGTATATGGAGAATGAAGGTACTACCTTAGTTCGAGTATCAAGAAGGTGCTTGACGTTCCCACGGTCGGGAATTGGTATTTTGTAGTTTCGACCCTCTCTTACATTGCCGTCAAGTTGGGTGGTATGAGTAGTTGGGTAAACCAGTATATAGATAAAATGCATTGGTGTTTCACATCTTTTTAAATCATAACACAATTCAAAGCAGGACAGAAATTCACTAAATCTGACGAGGTTGGACGGCATGTGTGCCGTTATATAAATACAACGTATTGATAGGTTCTTTATCTTTTCTACTCCAAACACTATTATACAGCAGGACAAAATTTCGAGTAACTTAGAAATCGTTGAAATAGGATTTAGTTTTAGTCTTGGATGTAGCTTTCTAAAGGATAACACTTCTTTCTGACATTTAATGAAAATGGTAAGATATTTTCGGCATCATGCATTGATCATACAGACGTTAGCATGTAAATAAATGAAGCAAAAGTTTATATATTCGCTTCATAAAGAAAAATAAATACAAATAGAGTAATTTCGGATAAAAAAATAAACAGTAAATAAAAAAAGAACGCTCTGGCAGAAGGCCTCATATTCAGAGCCAATATTGACTGTTGCACTGTGAGAACAACTTAAAACAACCCCTCTCCCCCTTTTTTCTTTTTTTCTTCTTTTTTAGCGGAGGTAGACTGGAAGAGCAACAAACCACCCTTTAATAGCTTAAGCCTAAAAGAACGATAATTTTTAGATAAAGATAGAAAAAAATAGTTAGAAATTAAAGAACCACGGAACCTGAGTCCGGTTTCTAGAAAATGAGAAGGATATGATAATATGGAAAAGAACTGGAGTTGCAATTTTTAATACATATATATACACTACACATATACTCGTATATGTGTCTTTATGTGAGTGTGTATGAGTCGAGGGTGTTTATGTGTGTAAGAGTCTGTGTGAGTCAAGGATGTTTAGGTGAGTGTGTAAAAGTGTGTGTGAGTCAAGGGTGTTTATGTCAGCGTGTAAGTGTGTGTGTGAGTCAAGAGTATTTATGCGAGTGTGTAAGTGTGCGTGTGAGTCAAGGGTGTAAATGGAAGCATATACGCAAATGCTTCCGGTCTGGGTTGTGCGCGCGCTCGCATTCATTCATGGTACTGACAGATCACATGCTGTCAAGTACGCCGGTCATCTGAGACGAAAAGCTACATGTCAATGAAACCACGACACTAGATCCTGATCTCTCTCTCTCTCTCTCTCTCTCTCTCTCTCTCTCTCTCTCTCTCTCTCTCTCACTCTTGTGTGGAAACCTCGTCGTGCACTGACTCAGGTTATGAATGGGGAAAGTAGAAATATGCATGACCTGTTCATGAGTAAATTGAGGTTCATACATACATACATACATACATACATACATACATACATACATACATACAGGCAAACATACAAACACACACACACACACACAATGGAAAAATTCTAACTATGTGACCATGGTAAAAACAGTTAGGTTAAGCTTTAATTTATCAAAATATAATTCATAAGAAGAATAAAAACTACAGTGAGACACAAACATATTGAAATCAGAAATAAAATGGCATGTATATGAATACAGTTCCACTAAAATATATATATATATAGTATATATATATATATTGATATATAATATAATCCAAAATATATAATAAAAACGTTATCAAAATAAGGTCCACGAAAACACGTACTTCCTGTAACTGAAGAATAAAACCCGTTCGAAAAAATATAAACTTTTCAATAGTGTAAAAAATTAAATAAATAATTATTTCCACAAAACAGGTTTTCGAAAGAAGTGTTCCTGTCTTGAATCGTGGAAGAAAAGGCACGAGAGAGAGAGAGAGAGAGAGAGAGAGAGAGAGAGAGAGAGAGAGAGAGAGGAGTAGTTTGGGAACAAGGGGATATGAGAGGAAAAAATCAGCAGTTTGCGGCAGGGGCAAGGAACGAATGAGAGAGAGAGAGAGAGAGAGAGAGAGAGAGAGAGAGAGAGAGAGTTTGCAAAAGATGAGGTTCTCGTATTTCGCTCAACACCTGTAAAGTAGGCAGGTTCTGAGAGCCGGGCTGGACAACAAGGCTGGTCTACTCCCTCCATTAGCCCCCTACCCCACCCTCCCACCCCAAACCCCTCTTCTTTTCAGGGGAGTAGGTCACTCACAACAGAGGCTTATAACCAGAGGAAAACAAGAGGGAAGAAAGGAAGGAAGAGGACCATTCCTAATAAAGAACGAGTGAGATGATCCCATCCTCTTCCTCCTCTTCTTCTTGGGCAGGTCATTACAGATGCTCAGCATCTTCAAGGAAAGCTAAGATCGAAGCCGTGTGATTGTGGATGTCGTGCAATTGGAATATCATTACTACTATTTTGCTTGCATTCGATTGCATTTTTATCTATTTTTTAATAAGCGAGATCTCTTCTTTCCGTATTTCCCTTTACCTCCTGTTTCTTCTTTCTAATGAACACCATATTCTTTAGAAGCTTGAATATCAAGTCAATGGCCCCGTGGGCTTTTTCCGTATGAATGGGGTTGAACAGGTTTCATCTACTAAATTTAATAATAATAATAATAATAATAATAATAATAATAATAATAATAATAATAATTCCTGATAAGGATAATAATAATAATATTAATACTAATAATTCCTGATAAGGACAAGACATGAAATGATTCCTGCCTTCTCCTCGGGATAAACAACTCTATGGAGGTTGATAAGAACGATCAAACGTAATAACTCAAGAATTCCTGAAAAAGATGAGCGATGAAATACTTTCCACTTTCCGGAATAGGTTCATAATTAGAGAAGAACATACGAGCCGCTCTTACCCGTTGAAGGCCACGGAACGAAGACTCATAATCTCCAGACTCCAACACTTATGAGAAAGGAAAAATGGGATGGAAATTCATGTTGAAGATCAAACACCAGATAACCTCATCTCCCTTAGCGGTGTAGGTCATTTCATGAGAGGTCATAATTCCCATAGATAAAGTACGGAGATAATGAGCGATAATCCCCGACAGAGACAAGAGGATAGTGATAACCATCAAACGATAAAAATATGACAGGCGCCGAAATGTATTTATTGAAATATGCATGTGGGAAATCGTTATTGGAACGTTGATGAGTCAGTTGAAGAAATCTTTTTAATAATGTTTTGTCTTATATCCTTTCTCAGTGATATCAGTCATCAATGAAATAGCTTTAAATTTTAGCCAATAGAAACCATGTAACGCATTCAGAAAGGAATAATAATAATAATAATAATAATAATAATAATAATAATAATAATAATAATAATAATAATAATAATAATAATAATAATAATCCAAAAATTACAACAAAATTATTGCAGTATATTGACTTTCATACGACAATAAATTATTTCATCATATAAACTATGAATGAAGATTTAACAATATAGCGGAAAAAGTACCTAGCGAAGTTACTCCATTTACCAAAGACCACAAAGAAAACGGAATCTCTCTTTGATTGACAGCCGTCTTACTGCAGTGACTTCGACAATTTAGTGTCTCTTTTTCACGTGAGGAGTCTTACGGTGGTGCCATGATCAGAGGATGGACTATGATGCTCTTTTCAAAGGGGTGTTCAGCATTGCTTTTGTCGAGTGTTTTTATATTCTTCTGTGTTGTTTAAAAGAAGAACACAAAATAAATCGCATATACATAAATAAATAAATAAATAAATAAATAAATAAATAAATAAAATATATATATATATATATATATATATATATATATATATATATTATATATATATATATATCCCCACCCCTTATAGGAGGTTGCCTCCAGAGATGAAACATCAGACCACTACCGTCAGAAATTATTATAATTTTGGTACTCACAACTCAAATTTCCAACAGGAAACTATTTGCCCGCCCCACCCACCCACATTGATTGTTTGCTTACCTTCCCTAGGCCGTGAATATTATAAAATGTGAATGAAAAAAAAATTGTATACCTAAAACTCATAATTCTATAAATGAGGCAATTTCCGATATAATAAAGACACTAGTTATTACTGGTGAATATATGCGCATACGATTGAAATGACGGCAATATGCCCTACTGTTTAACGGCTGGTATCACTGGCAATAACTATACACCACTTGTAATGCAATTCATCATTATGCTTTGTGCAATAAAAAACCCTACACACCTCTATTATTTTATTTTTATAGAATATTTATTATGGCAAAGTATCCAAGGACCTTAGCATAAAAACTACATTACACAGACTAATAAAACAAATATGCAAGGTCTCGAAAGAATGATAAATTGTCTTCATTTATTACTTTTGTTTTAATGCAAAGCAGCTGGAATAAATAGCAGTAAAGAGTATAAAATGATAAGAAGGCAAATTCTGAGTACTTTCGTAGAATGAAAAAATGTATAATCTTTATAGTAGTGCTCTTCCTTTGGCAAAAATGTTTCTACTGCCATGTACAGAAACTTCTGTACTCTGTTAACTTCAGCTTGTCTAGTTCACCATCATTTTTGTTATTTAGTTTCTTGAACAATCCTTACCTGCTCAGCTTTACAATCACTGTACACCAAATACAGCATCCCAGCATCGTAATATCGTATAATAGGAAAGACCAGACCCAACGCTGCTTGACCATTTCTTAATTGACCAAGGGTCCAGTGAAAGTGTTACTCCCATCAGCTGCGTGTGTGTGTGTTAGTTTATATATATATATATATATATATATATATATATATATATATATATATATATATATATATATATATATATATACTCGTCCATAGACACAAATGTGTATAAGCTGTGTATAAACAATGATAGACAGAGCAGTAAACGCACACATACACACGGGCGCAGAATATAAGAGAAAGAAAACAGAGGAGGAACAAGGGAAACATCCCAAATTATAAGCAAAGATCACACCAGGTGTGTAAACCTAACTGAATGACGAGCGCAGCCGCAAATGGTAATTTGATTTCCGTTACAGAATTTCAGCGCTAAGAAAACCAGCGGTTAGTTGCACAAGGTGGGATATAATATAACAACAGATATCTGAACTTGGTAACTCTTCTCTTAAAGAATCTTTGGGCTCAATTCACCCAGAAGGAGGAAAGTTCATTGGATATTTCACTTAGGCCCATTTGCAAACTCAGGTGAAAAATCACAAGAACTGAATACGATTACGAGAAGTATTAACCAGATTTTGTCATCGAAAATGATCAAGATGACATTCAAGTTAAAAAGCCAAAGACTGTAAACTTACAGAGATGCCATACCATTTATAATGAGTCATTCCAGAGTACAACATTATCAAAACGTCATCAAATCAAAGCAAAGTGAACTAACAAAACAGAGAACAATAGGTGATCGAAAAATGACAAAGAGCGAGCTTTATTCTCAATATTGAAGCATCATTGCAGATTACATCCTCGTACAAATCTTAAATAGATGGGAGTGAGGCGAAAAAAAAAAAAGCCACAGACAACGTCGGAGCAACAGTTCATGGGACGTCTTTGCAGAGAAAGAGGCTGGAAAAGTCGATCCCAGTTGTCGTGACTCCAAAAGCTCCTTAGAAGCAGCGAAGCGTGACCCGGCAGAGCAGTTTGAGAGAGAGAGAGAGAGAGAGAGAGAGAGAGAGAGAGAGAGAGAGAGAGAATCCTATCGCAGCAAAGAGAAATTTAAAGAATCGAGACATATCTTTCATCAAGACAAGAAGATATATATATATATATATATATACTATATATATATATATATATATATATATATATATATATATATTATATACATAAAAATCTTGTGCTAAGTAAAGGACGTTGAGTCGAAAAATCTTGCAGTTACTCCGGTGTTCAATCTCCTTCGTGGCTTTTACCTTTATATATATAATATATATATATATATATATATATATATATATATATATATATATATTATATATATATAGGAATATATGAATATATATGTATATATACATATATATACATATATGTACATATATAATATATATATATATATATATATAACGAAGAAATGAAGAAAAACCTGACTTTTAGGACAATTTACATCATTAAGTAAGCACAAGAGATAGGCAATACCCAATCCTACAATTGTCTAATAAGAGGGCATCATGAAACTAGAAGACCCTCGGGTTCACAGGCTCCTCCTGCAAGAAGTATATAATATTATGAGGAATGTGTGTACGACGAAGTAGGTGACTACGACGGAATTAACATTACTCCATTTCTAAACGAAGGGTTGAGGCATTTAATAGAAGAACACTTGCAAGTCAAAGGTTTCACGTAAGGGCTGATAAGACTAGTCAATCTAACGCAGCTGTTCAGAAAGAGTCAGGAAACAGGTTATTATTATTATTATTATTATTATTATTATTATTATTATTATTATTATTATTATTATTATTATTATTATTATTATTATTCAAGATGATCCCCATTCATATTGAATAAGCCCACTTGAAATTCAAGCTTCCAAAGAATACGGCTCTTATTAGCAAGTAAGTGAAGGTAAAGGGAAATACAGAAAGAAGAGATGTAACTTACTAAAAACAAATAACAAAAATAATAAATTGCTAAATACATAAAAGTGTATTAAAATGCAAGGAGGTGGGATTAACTAACAGATACACGGATGGAGAGACAGACAGTGAGGAAGGTACATTTGCAATTCGAAGACCCAACCGCTGGAACTGTATAAGGCAGCAAAGACGCGTCTCGTGACTGACGACCAATATCGTTACCTGCAAAGCAACAAGAAGCGTCACGTGCAACTGCATCAAGTCCTCTCCCGTTTTGCTTATTCCTTCCCCTTGCAATCAGGGATGCCAAAGAATATCATGGATTTCCGCGCTGATCACAGAGGACCCGAATGATTGCGTGTCTTTGTGACGGCGACAGGATCCCAGGACGGTCTCTCGCGAATTTCCCCAAGACAGCGCTGGTTCCGGAGGCGTTTAATTAGAGGCAAAAAGTTTGCAATGGGGGCACGTCATCTACCAGGTCAGATGGGGTTGTTGTGTTCGTGGGTGCGCATACATACGCACACAACCACACACTTACTGTGTCCGGATTGAATCATGCTGATAATATTATTTTCTAATACGTTTATAATTACATATACATACAATATGTAATGGGGGGGTGTATGATTGCTTTATATTACTACACACTTTATACATATGCACAAAATTTATATTTATATACCACATATATATACATATGCACAAATATATATATATATATATATATTATATATATATAGATATATATGATATATATATATATATATATATATATATATATATATATATATATATTATATATATATATATATTTTATATAAAAAATATATATATATAATCTGCACGATTTTGCAATCACCGTTTCTAATAACTTACTGAAAATAATTCGTGAAAATTCAGAACAACGCTTTAGAAATAAACACAGTTGAAAGGCTTTATCACATGCGCACTTACATCACAATAACTTATGGTCCCAAATGACTGCAAAGTAAACAAACTTTCTTGCGGGTTCATGTGACCGAAAACATCAATATAAAACCGCCGAAGCAGTGTGGGATGCATCGTACCTTGGTTACAAGTAATAATTGAGAAGATGATTGGGTCAATGTCAATGAGTACTTCTGCTATAGAAAGTGTTTGTGGTGGGAAAAGGGATTAGGTGAAAGCCTTTGAATGAAAAGTGAGCAAGATTTCTGGAATTATCTTTAGTGGCAATCCTGCGGCCCCATTTTGTAATGCCAAACCACTACTTGCCACCTATAAAAAGACTATGATCTGAACTCATATAGCACACAGATCATATAAGAAACAGGTAAATTTAGTAAGAACACTCACAGAATCGCTATAACTTTATAGATTAACAACATAGCATTCTGCTATCCTCATTCCCGGCAAACTAAATAAACTCCCAACTGAAGATATAGTAAAAACCTCACCTTACACAATACAGTATCTTGGAAAAGTTCGAAAGAAATGAAGGTTTTTGTATGAAAAGCAATAGGTAACAAGACCCAGACACAACTGGATAAGAAACAATAATCACAAAGTGCGATGTTTCATTAACATGTCCTGCCAACTTTAGGCTAGGTATATTATGATGCATAGCCTGCAGCTCCTTCATTCAGTCTTTTGGGATGAGGATGCCAGTCCCATACCCTTTTTCGCCCCCAGTCCCATACCATTCTCTGCCCTGGATACGGCCCACCATAGGCTATTAACAACCAGATACACTTGACTGCAGGTACAATTGGTTTGAACGTGTATTCTGAAACCATAACTCACACACACATTCCATTCCACTATCAAAACAAATTCCCACGGACAGACCGCTTCCCAAAACCAGCGCCCTCTACACCATCCCAGCGACCTTCAATGAGATAAATGACGTCACAGATATACGCACGAAAGTCGTTGAAAAGGAAAAGTACAGAACACAATTTCTTCAGGTACAACGAAAACGAATCACGTGGGATGAGTTACGGGTAATACTCGGAGGTCAGACGAAATAAATGTGATGGGAACACAGGTTCATCAGAGATAAATACAGTGCGTTGGGTGCGTGCTTATTATTCTCTGGTAACACGATGCCAAGTAATTACAACTCGAAAGGGTTCTTTCTTTGTGATAAACAGTTTTCCATTAATTGCATAATGTAATTACTACTTATGCATTCTTATCAGTTGGTACTCTCATGACAGGATCGGAAGTAATTATAAGCTATAAAATTAATTCTCTGTAATAAATAACTTTTCAATTATTAGCAAAAACAAACTAATCATTAGATTTGTCAAATGAGAGAGAGTTTCCATTAACTAGATTGCCAATTGACTAGTCATATAACTGAAATAAAGTTTAACAATCAGTCTTTTTGCAAAACACGATATCCACAATATGCACAAATGAATACATAGGAGAGAGAGCGAGAGAGAGAGAGAGAGAGAGGGGGGGGGGTGTGCATCTTATCCCTCGCAGCATGTACTGTAGTATCATCATTTTTCATACCTAGGGTTTTCAGAGTGTATATATATATATATATATATATATATATATATTATATATATATATATATATGCTTAACACATTTTGTATATATAAACTTACAAAAGATATATCATATTTCAAAAGTTCTCATACCATGCATGTTCTGCAATTATCCCAACATTTCTTAATCTTAAAGACAACATTTTAAACAATATAGTTTTGGTCCTTACTAACGTCGACTATCGACCTAGTACAATAGCACAGGTATGGCAATCATAAGTTCCAGAAATTGTAAACATAGTATAGTTAAAGCTATGTAAAGTAAGGGGCCAATCCGTCTTCTATTTCTTTATGGAAAAGTTACAGGGTGCTATCAAAGAAGGGCGTATATTCTAGACTACACATTCTTTAGAAGCTTGGATTTCAAGTTAATGGTCCCTGTGGGCTTGTTCCATACAAGTTGGGTTCATCTTCTGAATAATAATAATAATAATAATAATAATAATAATAATAATAATAATAATAATAATAATAATAATAATATGAACTAGAGTACCCAAACGTGAAAACAGTCAGGGTGAGCAAAAACGAAAGCAGAAGAAATTAATATACATTGCATATAAAGTTGAAATTAAAATTTGTGACCAAGTGGGGTTAATAAATACATAAATGAATCAATCAAATCACGAAGGGTGGAAACTCATTTCTGAAGGGCTGTTTAACAGCACTGGTTTTGTGGGCATATTTGAAACCTTATACGTATAACCAAATTACCCCAAAATATCCACAGATGCTAAAATAATCTATGCAAAACCTAAATTGAAAGGTGTAGCATCCAAATCTGTTACGTGTACGGGACTGGACACCTAAATACCGAACAGAAAAAAAAATAAATGATAATAATGGTGAAATAATCCAGTATTGTATATTTAAATTTACAACACAGTGGATTTCTTTACCATTTTAGTGACACGCTATTTTTATGATTAACAATCTTACTATAATGGGCGTTATGTCTGTCCGTCCGTCTGTCATTCAATCACGGCCAAACGGCTGGTCCGATGGGAATGAAACTTGGCAGGGTTATAGTGGGGTCCCCTAAGATGGTTTATAATGGGGTTTCCTCCTACCTCCCCCACCCCTCCATCATAGGCGTTATGTCTCCGTCCATTTCAAGGGACGGGTGGAAAACCGTAACCGAAATTTCAAGCAAAACACTAACTAGCCTGCACAGCAACCGTCGAAGCGACCCCTGGCCTTAAAACGGACAATCTTACTATAATGGACGTTATGTCTGCTAATAATAATAATAATAATAATAATTAATACGGACAGACTATACATAACACGAAAGGAAGGAGGGAGAGGACTACTAAGTATAGAGGACTGCGTCAACATCGAGAACAGAGCACTGGGGCAATATCTGAAAACCAGTGAAGACGAGTGGCTAAAGAGTGCATGGGAAGAAGGACTAATAAAAGTAGACGAAGACACAGAAATATACAGAGACAGGAGAATGACAGACAGAACAGAGGACTGGCACAACAAACAAATGCACGGACAATACATGAGACAGACTAAAGAACTAGCCAGCGATGACACATGGCAATGGCTACAGAGGGGAGAGCTAAAGAAGGAAACTGAAGGAATGATAACAGCGGCACAAGATCAGGCCCTAAGAACCAGATATATCCAAAGAACCATAGACGGAAATAACATCTCTCCATATGTAGGAAGTGCAATACGAAAAATGAAACCATAAACCACATAGCAAGCGAATAAAAGAGGCATAATTCAGTGGCAAAAGCCCTCCACTGGAGCCTGTGCAAGAAACATCAGCTACCTTGCAGTAATAAGTGGTACGAGCACCAACCTGAAGGAGTGATAGAAAACGATCAGGCAAAGATCCTCTGGGACTATGGTATCAGAACGGATAGGGTGATACGTGCAAACAGACCAGACGTGACGTTGATTGACAAAGTCAAGAAGAAAGTATCACTCATTGATGTCGCAATACCATGGGACACCAGAGTTGAAGAGAAAGAGAGGGAAAAAATGGATAAGTATCAAGATCTGAAAATAGAAATAAGAAGGATATGGGATATGCCAGTGGAAATCGTACCCACAATCATAGGAGCAATAGGCACGATCCCAAGATCCCTGAAAAGGAATCTAGAAAAACTAGAGG
The DNA here is from genome assembly GCF_015104395.2 of Macrobrachium nipponense. Taxonomy (NCBI): domain Eukaryota; kingdom Metazoa; phylum Arthropoda; class Malacostraca; order Decapoda; family Palaemonidae; genus Macrobrachium; species Macrobrachium nipponense. The sequence continues at coordinate 40,024,595 of NC_061109.1, forward strand.
CTGAACTAGCTCCAGGACTCATGCAGAAGAGTGTGATCCTAGAAACGGCACACATAGTAAGAAAAGTGATGGACTCCTAAGGAGGCAGGATGCAACCCGGAACCCCACACTATAAATACCACCCAGTCGAATTGGAGGACTGTGATAGAGCAAAAAAAAAAAAAAAAAAAAAAAAATAATAATAATAATAAAATATAATAATAATAATAATAATAATAATAATAATAAAATAAGGGTACTGCGCCTGAAACAACGGCTTTTAAATCACAATTTGGGAAGCCTTTCACTTGATACATACATAAATCACAACTCAAGGACAGTCACGGCAACAAACAAAAATAACAAAAGGTAATGGTGACAATCATGAATGACTTTGTACCTCGTAGGTCCCAACAACATCTACTGCGCCTGTACATACCAATCTCGGGTTAAAGCAGCTAATCAGGGAGCCCTATCATCATCTCACCTTTCAACCCTGAAGTAGGTCACCCATTCACGCGACGAGAGAGAGAGAGAGAGAGAGAGAGAGAGAGAGAGTTAAGGTAGTGTTAAGTGTTGGAGAACCTGGTGGACCTGGTGTTGTGGTGAGCAAGCCACAGGTTCGTCATATTCATAACCTGCTTACCCGATATCCTTTCATTCTACTGCAGACGAAACTTGAATTCGGAGGCTTTTATCGAAAAAAATAAGTTAGCACTAAATAAAATAAGAAATATTTTCATAAAACCAAAATCGGGAGGCCCATGATTCAAAAGTATTGTCAAAAGCCGCGGCCTTTGAAGTACAAGTAATTATTATTATTATTATTATTATTATTATTATTATTATTATTATTATTAAACCATTCAAGATCAACAAACATTTACATAATACAAATCTACTTAGGAATTAAATTTTAAATCAAGACTAGCCGTCCCAAATCAGGATAAAAAAAAATTTATTTACCACCTCCAGGTATACAAACCAAACATTATAATGCATCAATAACTACTGCAGCTTCATGCAAGCGGCAATTTGATTTAACGAAGCTCGAAAGGCAAGAAATTAAGCATTTCCTTAACAATGAAAAGAACGAGGTAGTTATGGCTGCTCAAAACACGGTCTATCTAAATAATAGATCCAGATCCGAAACCTGGCCAGGGCAGAAGCTCCTACCAATTATAACTGCCTTTCGATATAAGTTATTCCACGTAAAATCGATACTAAACGACATTCGTGGCTTTGTTTATATGCAGTATATATATATATATATATATATATATATATATATATATATATATATATATATATATATATGTGTGTGTGTGTGTGTGTGTGTGTGTGTGTGTCCATTATTTCTTTTATTTGTGTTATTCTTGGTGCTATATAAAGAAAGTAAATTTATTTCTATTGTGCTGTTACAGCTGTCCTGTAGAGGTGTGTCAATTTATTTCACAATTTTGCTAATTTCAGCTCCTACGAATACCAAAAAGTTCCTAGGTTTTACAAGAAAATAAGAACTCTAAGATTAATTTTTGTATATTTTCCAACATTATTCTTGAATATTTTTGTGTGGAAGGTTGAATTTTTTATATTTAGCAAAAATGGGCGTCTACTTTTCAATTTAAACGGTAGTTTTCATGAAGTACCACAATATCTTAGGTATGGGGCAAAAAGCCCCCACCGTGGGCTTCTTACCCCACCCACGGGGTAAAAGGCCCCGTTTGTTCTTTTTTTTCAGATCATGTTTTTACTATCCTAAATTGCTAACAGCTTCTCATGATTATGATCGTTGATACTCCAATAACAAAGCTTTCTAGAAATATCTCTGTTAGGTCAATAGCTGAAATACTGTAGACAATATAAGCATTTCTCCTTAAGGGGGGCTTCTTACCCCACTCTCCCCTATATATATATATTTCATTATATATATATATATATATATATATATATATATATATATATATAATATATACAAATTTATATATAATATACATGTGTGTGTGTGCGCGCGCGCGTGCATGCGAGCACAGGCATTAATTCTACATACAAATTTCAATTTATAAAAGTATTTAAAAAATAAGTGTTTTATGAAAATATCAAAATAACTGTTATTTTACGCCAAGGGTGCCGCGCTGAATATCGCATTTCGGTAAAAGGATGAAAAGTGCGATACTCGAACATAGATATTTATAGCATAAAAGGACTGCTGCAGGAGGTCTACAGATAGTTTCTGGTTCCACAGATAGCAGTATTACTAGTTCAGAAATATCAACTACTTTCACAGCTGATGGTCGCAGGAGAGATAGATTTCACACTAATGTATCGCATTCCTCTTCGGTCCTCAAGTATCAAGAGTTATAGTAAGTGGTACACTTTACAGTCTATTGTCAAGTGATATATAAAACTTTGTCTGCTGATATATATATATATATATATATATATATATATATATATATATATATATATATATATGTGTGTGTGTGTGTGTGTGTGTGTGTGTGTGTGTGTGTGTATTTATATGTGTATGTGTATATACAGATAGATAGATAGGTACATACATTTTGTCTAAGGCTTCATCACAAATGTCAAAGGAACAGTAAACTTTATATATACCCCCAAAAATTTTTATGCCATTGAACTCGAATCTTCTAACCTTCATCACGGTTACCGAGAGGTTAGATTTAAAAACAGAAAGTTCCAACTAAACGTTAGGAAGTTAAAAGTGATTTCACTGAAGCACATACATTTTGTTCACTATGGAAGTTAATGCCTCTACTTGAAACCATACCGAGAAAAACACCCCGAGACATAAACTGGCAAGGCAACGAAACGGGCAAGAAAAGGTACAAAAGTGAACATGGAGTTGCCGATAACGGCACCATAAAAATAAAACGCAGACAATCAAAGAAAAAATAGAAATAGAGAAAGATATTACGAAATTGAAAAGCAAATGAATAAAAAGTAAAAAATTAAGATGCCAATGGCCGCCACTATCAAGCTATGAAACAAGTCGACTACGCAAGGAAGAGAGACAAGGAAATGAAGAGATGAATAAAAGGGAAGAATGCAAAATCGTCAGAAACAATGAACGACAGCGGAAGATATGAGAGAGAGAGAGAGAGAGAGAGAGAGAGAGAGAGAGAGAGAGAGAGAGAGAGAGAGGAAGTGAAGCAACAGCCGACTAAAAGGATGTAAATAAACCAGAGTCGGGAACGGATAAACATTGTTTTCGGTTACATAAACCTCCTGCTGCCGTTTCTGTCGCTTTCACGGCATTGCATTACCGTCTTTCGTCATTTTTTTATTCCTTAAAACGTCGTAAGCATACGACTTTTCACCGACAACAGGAACTATTGCAGCAATGTCTTATTGGATACAAAATGAACTTGTAATCCTATTACACTTTATCAGTTGGTGATGATAAGATTCTGAACCCTGTTTTTTAATCATTAATAATTTGAGTCATGAGAATTTAACAATAGTTACTCCTTTAAATAGTTTGGGCTCTACTAGTGAGTGATCAGCATATTCTTATCGCTACACTTTTATTTCAACTTAATTGTGCCATACAAGGGAAATGGCAGTTTTATTTCAAACGATTTGTATTCATAATGCACACACACACACATATATATGTATAAACTGTATGAATATATATATATATATATATATATATATATATATATATATATATATATACATAAATACATATATATATATAATGTATATGAATCCCACAAATTATCTCGAAATGATCATTAATGACAGATCCCTCAGCCGATTACATGTTAATGCGATTAACAATGAATAGGAGAGAGACATCTTTCCTGAACAGTTGCTCCCGTGGTTATTAGTGCCTCGGTTTTCCCACACGCTGACCCACCATGTCACAGTTCCGCGAGCACCCGAACGATGTCACGCCTCCGCACCTAACCGGATTATATACCTTGTTACTGGGGTATCATTATTACTTTCTTTGGCTGGATTGGATCCAGTTTCCACGCTGACTTTCGGATCTAATTAACGATGGTAATGCGCACCGGTTTCGAGACGACCATCTTGTGATGTCTGCTTATTTCATTATTATTATTATTATTATTATTATATTATTATTATTATTATTATTATTATTATTATTATTATTATTCCCAGAAAAAAAGAATTTCAGAATTGATGACAATAATTACCAAAAGAAAATTGCCAGATTATCATTTACATTACGGCACAAATAAAACCAAAAGCAAAATCAGCAATAATAATCAAAATAATCATAATTAGTTAGAATAATCAGCAGAATAATGATCACTGAAAATTTCACGTAATTAAAATGCTGAGTTGGAGAAATTAACCTGCGGTCTTTAATCAATTTTCAGAGATAAAAGTGTTATTAACATAACAGTAAAATAATTTTCAAACACTTGGGTTTAATTATGAGAGAGAGAGAGAGAGAGAGAGAGAGAGAGAGAGAGAGAGAGAGAGAGAGAGAGAGAGAATCTTTTATGATATTTCTCTTTTTTCTTATTAATCCCTTGTATGTGGAATAATGATTTTTCCATTTCTTAATAATTTCGTTTCGAACTGTTATCTTCTAACGTAGTCACAAGTGACGGCCATTTGAAAAGGGACCCGGTTGTCATGGCAAAAGTATATAAATAAGGTAAAGACTAAAATAATAATAAATAAAAAAAACCTGTTAGACCTAATACACAATACGATACCAGCTTCATCAACAAAGTCGTAATTTTCATTGAGGCTTACTGCCAGTCTAAAAAGAACGACAAGTGTTTGTGGTATCAATATTTAGGAATGTGGGTCTCATATGATTAATGAATATAGTCAATTGTAACGACTTTATGTGCGGGAACCTCCACCCGCCCACCCTCCCCCCTCCCCCACCCACCAAATACGCGCACCACACAGATTACCTTAGAATGGAATATGCAGATTTTCGGCCAAAGGCCAGCGCTGGGACCTATGAGATCATTCAGCGGTGAAATGACAATTGAGAGTAGAGACTTGGAAAATTTCAGAAGAAAAACCTCGCAGTTGCACTACGAAACACCTGTTAGGGAGAGGCTGAATAGCAAGAAGGAAGAAAAAGAATACATATGAGTGGAGGAGGTACAGTACAGGGAATGAAAGGGGTTGCAACTAGGGGGCCGAAGGGATGCCTATTGTGCACGGCGTGAGGTGCACTGACAGCAACACCCCCTAACGGGGGAAAAAAAAATTACCTTCGACTTTTCGTGAACTCCTCCTGGGAAGATGGACAGGGACGCGATCTGCCCGCTGCTGCCAGGAAATTCTTGGGGGACATTCACATTCCCTTCCTCGGCCTCCTTATCGGAGGGATCAGCCTCCTTGTCTCCGGTGACTGGCCAGGCATTTATATCAACTCTCACGGTCTTCTTTCCCCCACTGACGGTGTTAGCGAGTTTCTCGCCATTGTCGGCGACCTTCTTGTCGCCTTCATCTACTCGTTTCCCTGTATCTTGATTGGATAGTTTTCCCTCGTTTCCGTTGGCGTCTCCTCTTCTCGTTCGCAAGATCTTGTCGCCGTTGCCGCTCGTGTCTCCAGCGGCGGCCTTATCGCTCTTCTTATCTCTCTTAGCTGTCGCTCTGGGAGAACATTTAGAGCTGTCAGCTGCCGCTGCGGACTTTCCCGAATGGGCGATCCTTGCTCGATTAAATCCTTCTCCTAACTTCGACTCGGTGGTGGCATCTGACCGATTCGATCCTTCGTCGGTCTTCTGGTTCTTCCTCTTGTTGCACAGACGCACCACCGTCATGGGACGCTTCACGAGGCTTCTCTTTTCAGGTGGTTTGGAAGGCGTTGGGATGTTTGCAGCACCGAAGTGCAAACGAGGAATGTGGGACTTCGACATCAATGGCAAGGACGTCGAAGTGGAGGCGCTCATTTTGTTCGCGGATGAATAAAACTCTTCACAGATCGTAATTCTGAAACTGACGGCCTTTTAATTTGGCCCATGGATGGTGGGTTGAGTGGTTAGAAGGAAGTTTAAAATATGTCGGAAATGTTATGGAATCGTGGCAAAGCTGACAAAGCAATATCGGCTCGTTTCATGCCAGAAATTCGGTCGAAGATTCGTGCTGATAAGGAATATTGATGAAATTTTAGCAAGTTTAACAAAACAACAACCGTCTGTCCTTGTTATTCCTAATTCACTAATTCAGACATTCTCAAAAAATCCAGTAACCGACGCTGTGAGTTTAAAGTTCTTCTCACGATATTGTCAGACTTATCGACATAATGATAACAACTTTCTGCGCACACTTGAACTTCCACTCACGAAATTACCAGGCTTAGCAACACATGATAACCACAGTTTGCGTGTCTCAACGGGAAGCATGTCATTCAACACCCATTAGTATTCAACAACAGTCTTGTCCTCGCTGAGCGATTCTTCTTTTCATGAAGAGCAACTATGAATGGATTTGTTTGTTTGTGCTCAGAGCAAATTGACGTCGCTGTGAAAGAGAATCAGCTGACGAGGCATCGACGACCCACCTTAATTCAATCCAATGATAACGAGAAGAGCGTGGAAAGGCTTTTCATTTTCCGATAGAGAGAGATCAAGATATAACAGATTCACATCTCTTTCATCACGAGATTCAACAGCATCGCCACAGCTCTTTGCTTTCTTCATTTGTAATAAATGATAACGCACACATCATATATCATAGCAACAACACACGAATCGTCACCATTATGCAAAACACCAAAGTCATCCTGTTGCAAAGTACCTGACACATGATTGGCGATCAACACACCGGCAATCAAAACAATCACTGAGGATGGAATCCCGTTGACACACAATAATCATTTCAAGATGCTGGAAGTAGTCAATCCTATTAAGTCTCATTCCAAGGAGATACCTGGAGTTCCAGCAACACCCACGCTGGGTGTCCGCATCTGACTGGTATGGCGAGCGGGCGGGAAAAGTCGCCCGCCAAGAATTCCTCACTAAGAAAGTACCCGACCTGGAAGGAGGAGGGGGAGGAGGAGGAGGAGGAGGAGTAGGAGAAAGGAGGAGGTACAACCTTAAGGAAGACTAAAAACCCCCCGGGGCCAGTTTTCTCGCCAAGGAATGACTTGGGCATATCCAGGGGTCACAAACGTACATACACAAGAGGTGCCTTTCTTTGGACCTTGGTGCTTTCATTCCACGGCGTCTTTGGGACGAAGGCGGCCACAGGGCACAACAGCGAAAGGGTTCGGGAAGGAGATTTCTTTATTGCATGATGGTCAATACCACAGCGAATCCTCGAGTCATTAGAAAGGCTCTTTACGACTCTGAAAGGAAATATACATAACCACATGTGCTCCCCTCAGAAGAATAAGAGAGGGGTAGGGTGAAGGGGAGGGGGCTGGGGGAGGGGCGAAGGAGGAGAAGGCAACACTTCCATCTGATTCTTGGATGGTAATGAAGGGAAACCGAGAGGGAGTGAAAGCCCTCTTCCATCATCTTTTCATCTTCTATTGACGGAGAATCATCCATACAGATCTCGAGTCAAAAGCCCAAAGGGGCATTCTTCTATTCTTTCTCTCACGGAGGGAGAGAGAAAGATAGAAACAGAGAGAGAGACAGATATGGCGAGCAGGTATAGCAGAGGTCAAGAAAGTCTCGAGAAACTCTCTCTCTCTCTCTCTCTCTTCTCTCTCTCTCTCTCTCTCTCTCGTCTTGAGCGCTGATGTAGGGAAACCACATTCTTAAGTGCTTCGGCCTTCAAGTGACTTGAACATTGCAGCAGTGGAGTGGAATCGTTAAATGCCTGCAACGGAACGAAAAGATTCCATGTCTGAGGGGTGGCCACACAGACGCGGCATCTAGTGAACTATTATGAACATTCTTTCACATTAGGGTCAGAGAAAGCTGAAGAGAGCTATAAAAAACAGGGATGCGGGATAGTGCTACGAACGGGTATGGAACGGGGAATACTAAGGCTGGGATAATCAAGTAACATTAAGTAATCAATACAAGCATTCTGAGTTAAGGAAAACAAAGAACTTCACGAGGAAATGTTAGCCAGAATAGCAAAGACTTATTGCAGTAGCAGAGGACCTGCTGGGACACCCAAGAAATCATGAAGAAAGGGGATAGGTGAAGACTTATAGACCTGATGGGAGTTCAAGCAGGAAAACCGCTAGGCAGAAGCTAAGAGAAAACGCATTTTCTACGTCTAATACCATAAGCGAAAACCTGACGTAAAAACGTTCAAGATGATGAGCACAAACTTTACGAAGACTGAAATACAAGCTCATTTTTGTCATGATATACAAACACATTTAACCGGAAACAACGTTGGTCTAAAATATACCATACGAGATTATCTAGTATATCCCAGTGTTGTTCCGAAGACCCAGATCAGAGAGGAAAGTTGAGAGCAGTGGTAACGCGATATGACTTTGAAGTAACTAAGCGAGGTTGATCAAGGCCACATATATTTAACGGTCTGATGCAAGCGGCATTGTGTTTCCGAAACCAAAGGAGAGTGAGTGAGTGCACGGACACGCCAATCCCTTATAGAAGAGGATAAAAGAGGTGGCAAGCAAAGGGTTGACGTTCCCGCCTACTTCAAGAAAAAACGAAACCGTTAATGAAAGCAACAGCAATAGTTGTCTGGTGCTATGGGCCACAAAAAGTCCCAGAAGCAAACAGAGTCAAAGTAAATAAAGGGACAAACACGTACTTAATCTACATCGCTACACGGGTAATGTAATACCTCCTGCCAAACTCATTACCGGACTGGTTTCTATGAGGTCATCCTCACCACCGTTGGGGAAATGGGGGAAGGGGACTTGCATCGAGGTGGGGAGAGGAGGGTCTGAGGTTGATAAGACTCTCTCTCTCTCTCTCCTCTCTCTCTCTCTCTCTCTCTCTCCGTGAACCGTAATAGAATCCGGGGCGATACAATTAGCCAGAGTCAGGTCGGTCAACAGACTCTGGTCTGGAGTGCATGAGAGCAGAATGAATTATGCACTATATCATGAGGAAGTCATTAATGCTAACACTACAATAGTAATAGCTGGTGTTACTACAACTACTACTACTACTACTACTACTACTACTAATAATAATAATAATAATAATAATAATAATAATAATAATAATAATAAAAATTTCGAAAATATATTAAAACTTATACAGTTCCCAATAGCCTTTAATTTTTTTCGAATATATATCAAAACTTGTACAGTTCCCATTAGCCTTAATTTATTATTTTTTTCGAAAATATATTAAAACTTATACAGTTCCCAATAGCCTGTTCGGGTCTCATTATTAATGATTATTCTTCACATAAAAGCATAATAACCAGCTTAATTACATCGATAAGAATACATCAGCAGAAAACGAGAGAGAGAGAGAGAGAGAGAGAGAGAGGTCTTGGGTAGACCATGAAAGTCTACCAACGTACACACTCACGCGTTTAACCAAGCGTAAAGTACTGCAAAACAAAAGGTGAACTCTAAATTGAATTTCCGAATTCCAAAGGCGTATAGGTTACGCCTGTTAGTCCTGTTCTCTCGAAAATGATTAACCTTTGGTACATGATAACAGGCTTATTGGGGATAGGTTACGTTACAGATTATAGAAACCGTTAGTCACGTGATATTTTTAGAATATGCAACGAGCGAGAACGTATATTAGCATAAGAAATATTGAAATCTTTACAAAAAATGTCCTCGAGTATAAAAAAAAACACAAGTTTTTCCGGGATCTCTCTTTGCAAATAGCTTGTAAATACTTTGCATGGCAAAGAATATTTGTGTTTTATCAACGCATGGAATAATAGTCCCAATCATTATGAAATGAATCAAGCAGAACCAATAACAGGATAAATCAACAGAATAAAGAAGGAGTATAAAGCCAATGGAAACATAACAGCCTGGAAACTGTAAGGAGACCAAATGGTAGACTCAGGATAGAATAGGAAGAAAGCCTCTTCGAGGTTCTGCATGAATTGTAAAACAGAAAATTCACGTGATGGTTTAACTGAGATGTCATATTAGCGAGAGTACCTCCAACATGAATTTGCTTAAATTTTTCCAAAATGTTTTGGAAGTTATAACTTGTAATACTGAACAAACAAGAATATTCAGCAGACAACTTATCTCCATATTTTGTGATTGATTATAGCGTCAATTACAGTTTTACAGGGTACTAAGGACTTTTTTTTTTTTTTAAATACATATCAGTCGCAAACGAATTATTTGCATGGCAACAAATCGTAAGAATACTTATAAATATCCACCAAAAAGGTAGTTATCTGAATGGAATGGAATGGAATAGGATATATAATTTCAGCCAAATGCCAGGCGCTGGGGTCTATGAGGTCACTCAACGCTAAAATGGAAATTGGGAGTTAAAAATGTTTGAAAGGTGTAACAAGAAGAAAACCTGGCAGTTGCACTATGAAACAAATGTTAAGACAAGTTTGATTGCAAGATGGAAGAAAGAGAATATGAATGGATGTACAGTAAAAGGAATGAAAAGGTTTGCAGCTAGGGACCGAAGTAAAGCTGCAATAAACCTAAAGAAATGCCTACAGTGCACCGTGTGAGGTGCAATGACAGCACAATCCCCCAAAGTAATCATCTGGAAGAGGCTACCCAGCAAACGTTTTGTTACCCTTTGATCTGAATTCATCCACCTGCCACCAGGCTCGTAGGCGAAAACGTGGCTTCCTCTCAACTTTATTAATTTTTCACACTTTCCTTATCCTGATTTTTTTTTACAAATCCTTTTGCATTTATCACTGTATTCTGGTCATTTCCAAGCACTTGCCACCCACATGATCTCTCTGTATTATTCTGTTTGTTCTATGAATGACAGTTATGCCTAGTGAAGAGTAAAATGTAGTTCCGTGTATTTTCATCTCTTCAACTTAGCGCTCCAGAATAAGAAACCGAATCTAGAAGCAAATGATCATTACTTATCAACTGGGTAATGATCTGCAATCAACTGCACAAGTTCAATTATCCCACGGGTCTTCACGACCAGCAATAGCAATAATAACACTGGTAATCATATAAGCTCATGCGCCAACAACACCAATTTAATAACGAATTCGTACACAATAGCAGCATAAAATGTCAAACCAATATAATCTTATCATTTCTCATCAGTCAATTGAGGAACTGGATTATCCACAGACCTCACATCCACACCCCCCCCCCCCCCTCAATCCCCACCACCCATCACCCTACAACACTCCCTTACCCCACTCCACGAATGAAAATGAATGAAAAAAAAAAAAACTAAGAAAGAAATAATAAAAACTTACCTTTTCTTCCTGGAGACGAATTTTGGCTGATTGTGCGCTGACCTGCTTTTCCAAATTATTGATGGTCCTTTCTTTGGCACGGAGTTCATCCAGCTAAAAAAAATATAAGACATCGGTAAAAAAAAAAATTTCAAGGGCTGACATTGAAATTGTAAGACGTAAAAATATTACAATATTCTGATGATGGTAAATCGTACAATTTAAAAACTGTAAACAAAGTACAGTCATAACAGATTAATAGTAAGGCAAGCAGCATGTACATACATACATCATACATACATACATACATACATACATACATATATATATATATATATATATATATATATATATATATATATATATATATATATATATATATATATATGGCAAATGGGATACCTGAGCTGTGTAATACGAAGAATACAAAACGGTGGATAGATAATGGGTCCAAATTATATATTGAGGAAATAGAAAAATGTAAAAATAAAAAACTCGCTGGTGACAAAACTACAATAACTCTAAAGCACCTACATCAATTCAAACATAAGCGAAGACAGAAGCGACATTAATGTACATACACACACGCACACACACAAAAAAGACGTTGCGTTACATAACCAAATCTCTTAAAGAGTACAGCTAAATGTAATATATAATCTTTTTTGATGTATTATAACACAGATCCTGTTCAACGAACTATCGTAAATCTATAGTGAGCAACAGGTAAAACTAAGTTACTGACATATGCGAGCATCAATTTTTTGTCTCAATTATTTACTTCTTAAAATCTCCTTGTTGATACAAAGGATGTTTACAGATTTTCTTAGATGTGTTATCGAGTTATTACCGTCAGCACTGTTCTGTAAGTTTCTGTTTGTTTTATTAGGTGTGTTTGTGTGTGTATGTATATATATATATATATATATATATATATATATATATATATAAATATATTATATATATATCATATATATATACAATTTATATATATATATATATATCTATATATATATATATATATATATATATATATATATATATATATATTATATATATATATATATTTGAATATGGCTATAGTATATCTAGTTATCTAGTAGAGCAAACACCAGTGAACGGAATAGTTGTCAATGTTTTGTTGGTATTACCTCGAATTGAGTTCAAGAGCAGTACTTCTTTTGTTATTATTATTATTAGAGAATCTCATGAAAAATTAGTTGAAGAAGATTATTTGTAGAGTTTACTTTTCTTTTTTATTTCGGTACATATATATATATATATATATATATATATATATATATCATATATATATTATTCCCCTTTTCCTACCTTAGAGTATAAAAATAAAACAAAATTGCAGTAATTCCTCAGCAATTGTATGCTCTATCAAAACTATACACCTGAAAATCTCCAAGTTGTGCCAGAGAAAAATTTAGATTCCTGAAGCCATTCTGATAACCACATGTATCAGTCCTGCCATTTACACCGAACTAAAAAGAGAAAAGTAAATTCTACAAATAATCTACTTCAACTATTTTTTCATCAGGTTCCCTAATAATAATAATAATAAAAGAAGTATTGCTCTTGAACTCAATTCGAGGTAATGCCAGCAAAACATTGTCAACTATTCCGTTCACTGGTGTTTGCTCTACTAGATAATGTTATATACCATAGCCGCATTCAACTACTCTGATGGTTTCATTTTTGTGTCCGGTAAGGCCACCTACCGTTAATAAATCGAGCGCATTCATCCGCCCAAGACTCCTGAATCAATGCCAAATCTGTCAGATGTATTGAAAAAATCATTTTTTTCACTCACGAATACCTGAACATGAATATAATTTAACAATCATAGCCTCGCAAACATAAACAAACAAACAAACAAACAAACAAAAACACACACACACATATATATATATCGTACATATATACAGAACATTAATCAGTAGGCCTTTATAAGAGGGTGAAACCGGCCAGGGTGGGGCGGATTATAAAACATTAAAATCGACTCATGAATACCTCTACATGTATACAATACAACCACAGGCTTGTGAACACATACATACATACATATACACATACAAACAGAACCTTAGCCAACAACCCCTTAACATAAAGGTGAAACTGGCCAACGGGGAAAATTAAAAAGTTTGTACGTATATTCTTCTAAACAGAGTATTCGTTTGCCAATTATATTTTGAAGGAAATTCGATGGGTCTGAAACAAAATAAGTCTTGTGCCATGTAGCTGATGTAGTGAAATGTGGAAGAGTGTCAGAAAAGCTTGGCTAAACATGAAAAAGAAAATAAATAAATGAAAAGGAAAGTTACCATGAACAGGGAATTTGAGCAGAGGTCAAGCAAAATGACGAAATACATTATACATGTTATAATAAAAACTATAAATATTAAAGGTATTTCTAAATAAATATTTGATGTTGAAAAAAGCCGGGTTTCCCGAACTTGCATAAAAATATGCAGATACAAAACAAAACTGGGAAAAATAAACTTCAAAAGTAAAAAGACATCATATAAGGCGGATTAATAATAATAATAAAAATAGTAAGGGTGAATACAAAATATCGATTGTGCACTCCAGGAGGAAAGTACAAAATCAAAGGGCAAATGCATGAAGGAAACACACCTCTGAAGGGAACATAAGAATAAGGCCTTTACTATGATCATGAGTGTTAGTTAAAAGATTTTAAAACTGGTTATCATAAGCATTACAAAGGCAGTTCCTGACTGTTGGTATAACGCTGTCAGGTGGGATGTTCTGCTTCAACTGATTTTCGCATATTTATCATTTACTTAAACTACCATTATTGATTATACCCATATACACCATACATATAATAATGTAATACATATATTTATTTTCAAGGGAAGTCTAAGGAATGGAAGGAAATTAAAAAACTGCTCAAAAATTCAAAGTGAAATGAGACAAAAATTATTTAGGGTAGAAATCAAAATCACTTAGAGGAAAAATATGTAGCAGTTTGAGAAAATAGTTTATTTTAGCCCAGTATCCAATAAAACCATCAGTGCTTCATGTTAAATAAACTTTTATAAATACATTCATCTCGTATTTTTTGTTTTATATATCTTTTAATATAATGAATGATTCTGTTTCTATAAAGAATCCTTCCCTACTCTTAAAACTCACCAGCTTGGCTGCTTCAGTCTTATTAATCCTATAAATTTTTGCGGTGGCCGCCTCATGTTCTTCGTGAAGTCTACGGAGTTCGCCCGCCCTCTTTCGTTCTGTTTCCTGGAGGGTCTGGGGGGAAGGAGAACGGAGATGGGGTCAAATGTCAACACATGCAGAGGTTGAAACACATGCAAAATGCACATGTCAGTATCTATATCACTGTGTGGCGAACTGTTACAGCTTGTGTGAATCGTCTGTACGACAAGTTTGGAATCCCTTCTCTTAAATCAACAAAATTATGCGTTTGACGTTTGTTAAAAGTTTTTTTGTCATTACAAAATTAATTGTATATATCTGTTTTCAAAATTCACAATGTGTAAAGTATTACCAAATAAATATATTTAATATATGAGTAAAGTTGTGTATCAGAGATCTTATAAGCTTTAGATTATAGTAACTAATTCCCATTAGTAAACTGGCTACAATAAATGATTCGACAGCATAAGTTCAATTAGAAAATATTGCACACACGTTTACTGGACTTCAATATGAGACAGAACAAGATGTAATGAATAGAAAATATAAACAAAAGCTTACTCGAAATCAAGAACTTGAATATGATACAACCCTTCTCCCTCAACCAACCCCCCACCCCGTCTCTCTCTCTCTCTCTCTCTCTCTCTCTCTCTCTCTCTCTCTCTCTCTCTCTCTCTCTCTCTCTCTCTCTCTCTCTCTCTCTCTCTCTCAGCTATTATGAAGTCTTCCTCCAAGAAAGACAAGAGAAGATACTAAAATGACTAAATCTTTCACTGATTTATCAGAGGAGTCACTCAATATGTTGATTGTTATTAAATAAGCCAAGGACTGTACGCGTAAGTGAAGTTTAATCTGCTGATTCTCTAAAATATATATAAAAAAATATAAGACTTATAAATATGAAACGGGTCTCTGTTGAAATTCTCACAGACAGAAACAGACTAACTGGTTCACTGGTTGTTCACTTACTCAGAAAGCAAGTATGTATACATACCTCTGAATGTTTTATTCAGATAAGGCATATATAGATTTCTAAGGTTATACTATTTCTATAAGCCATTCGCATTTCTGTACATTATGGTTTCGTTTGTCTTTTCCGTTCCCAAGTTTAGTATATGCGCCTTAGATCTACTTCTATGTTGTGGAATTCTGTGTTTCTTTTTACACATACTTTCTGTAACAAGAGCGGCGTTTGCTCGTTTTCCTTGACATACATGCCACACAATTCTCTTTCCATTTGTCTTCTCACTGATTGTTATAAATCCTTTCTTTTAATGAGACATTCAATATTGTTCCTTAATTAAAACACTCATTCTGGCATTCAGTTTTTGCTCTTCAGTAACTGTATATTTTACCAGTTCATAATATTTCATGATTTTCACATGTTACGATATCCTTAAAAGAAGCTATTCATAATTCCAAATCATCTATAAAATACGCATATTTTGACTTTTTATATTTTTTTCTTATTCAGAAAACAATTAATTGAAGATAGCCGAAGAATAGCTTAGGCAGACAAGACATTCGTTTTCTGTAACGTCCCTTACCATTAAAGAAAATGGACATTTCACTTTCAAGGGGTTACTAATAAAACATTGTGTTCACACGCAGTTAGTATAGTAAGCACGTTTTCCTAAAAGCCATATTTACCCGAAATAAATAAACATTTTTCAAGACTCAAAACACATAGAACACAAGAAATGATATGTTAATATTAAAAAATTTAGCAGAAACATCAAGATCACGATTCAATCTTAGTTTAAGCTACACAAGTTCACGTAGCCTAAACGGTTTCCTATTGATACCAATGTGCCATCGAACAGTAAATATCATTCCTTAAGTCCCATATAACTGGAAATGAGTGTGATTTGTTATATTATACGAATAAATACAAGACATACATCCTTAGTAAGAAAATTCCAAATCCTAATTTCCTCCAGTGCAATATATTTTCCCAGTTCGACATTCAGTAACTAAAAAGACATTGGCACAGATTTTATAAGTTCCATTATCTAATCCTTTATGACGATTTGAATCTTTTGCTAGGCTTCATTGTGAAGAGGTGAAGCTATTAAACTAAATATTTATATAACTTGGAAGTGGATAAACAATGACACCTGTGTATAAGATACGTGATTCAAATATAACCTTGAGGGAGTAATAACTTTCGGGCTTATTTGGTTTTCAAACATGTAATAAAAAAAATGACACCCTGTTTGCGTTTTG
>NC_061109.1:40043777-40073777 GCF_015104395.2 Macrobrachium nipponense
CAGACCCCTCTGAGACTTATGCCTGTGACCATTCTTCTGTGCAGATGCGCCGATGGGTACCCATAAAAACGAAATTGCGACGGCTAATAAAGTTGGCCCCCGTGATCTTAACGAGCCTCACATATTTAAGGGTGGCCCTATCGTTAAAAATAAAGCAGTAAAACTCGCCATCAATGGCCTGCTTTAATTCCTACCTGTAAAACACTGCCTACATTACGACGCCAAACGAAGAGTAAACATTTCTCTAAAGGTTCTATCTTGGAGGTATCTACGCCTAGCGTTACGGCTAAAATAAACCGTAATTGCGCATGTGTGAGCGTATGTGAGCGCTTGCTCTGTATGTGCGTGCGAGCGCAGATGTGCAATATGCATGACAAGATGGAATTTTTCAGCACTGCCTCAACAAATTTCTAAATTATATAAAACTGCTCGATAGCAGATCAGAAACCAGGTAAGTCTTTGATACCAGAAAAAGCGGTAAATATGGGGAAACGTATCCTTCGAAGGGGGGTTTGCCACCCAAAAAAGGGGGGTTGCGCCCATCTGACGGAGGGGAACTCTTTGCATCTTTGTTTTGTAACCCTTGAGGAGTCTTTCTGCCAAATATAAAACTTATTATTTTTTCCCATATTTGGCCTTTTTTCATCTAATTTGCCTGTACTATATCTATTTCGTAAGGTATCCAGACAACAGTACCCTTATAATCTAACCTATGACAGCTCCCAAAGCGCTCATTCTTTCCTGATTTTATTATTATTACAGATATAAGTGACATTACCCTGACCTTCAGCTCATTGGCAACTAAAGTAAAGATTCCTTTCCTTTATTCAAAATTAGCATTTTCTTATTGCGTGCATATTCGGATTTCTTTGCTGTTACCATATTTTCAGTATGATCGCGCAAAATGCATAAGTTAAAGTGTTCATGAATGTTAAAAAAACATGAAGACAATATAAATTCATCCTTGTACTTTCACATTCATAATACAAAAGTAATAAGGTAAATTATTATTACTATTGCTGTTAGAAAATTTGTAGTTAATTATTAATTTGTTAACAAATCTTTTTTTTTTCAATAACCGATCTCAACTTTCTGTATTTCCTATTACCTTCCGTTATTTTTTTTGAATGAACACCATGATATTCTTTGGAAGTTTGAATTTCAAGTCAATGGACTCTGTGAGATTGTTCTATATGAACAGGGTTCAACTTCTGAATAATAATAATAATAATAATAATAATAATAATAATAATAATAATAATAATAATAAATAATCTAACCAAACGGTCCCATTTTCTTGGAAGTTCTGTTCTATCAGTTGTGAAACTATTTAAAGTCGTAAATCACAAACGCCAGCATGCTTTAACGTTTTGACAGACGTCTGACAAGCCCTTGACAGCTCCTTTGACAGATTCTTATGAATAAATCACAGTCAGAAAGAGGAACCGATAAAAAAGGAAGTTGCCATGCAGTTCTCTAAGGGGAAAGTCAGGGTTCATGCCCAGAGACGGACTGCATGAAGGCACGTATACCGTGGAGGAGTGCCAACAAAAAAAAGTGCCCCTTTGTTCAGAAGGTGCCAGTGCCAGTGACAACGAGTGCCTTGTTGTCCTTGGTTACAGCAACCGCTGTACTATTTCGTTAACATCTAATACAACTATGAGTATATTTCAGTTCATATATCTTAGAGCATGAAATAGTACATTCCTTCTCTGTATATTCTTCAGAAGAAAAGGTCTCTCCATACAATAAAATCTCAAAATTCTCTATTTTTCGTATCTTCAAAATAAAGATGTACCACATTCCATCACCTTCCATTGAAAATCACGTTTCACCATATAATTCAAACGTTCCTATTTCTCGATTCACCAAGTGTAAGCCCAAATACGTTTTTTAGCCTATTCCTACTCGGAGCCAATGGCTCTTCGCCACCCGATTTTGGCACTTGAACGCAACCTCGTTCAGAATTCAGTTGCTTTGCCAAGGCGGTGACGCACGGCGGGCAAATCACTCAATTTAAATATGCAGCCAAAGGAACAGGTTACTCTGCGAAGTACTCGGTCTTCCGATAAGATAATTTCAGGGGAATGCGGTCCAAGAACCTTTAAGAGGTGCTGCTGATAACCTTTGGACGTTGCTTAATCTCTTCTTAAAATATTACGTGCGGTGGGATAGTCCACACTGCCTTTCGTCGAGCTTCTGTACATATTAGTTTTGTCTATCAGTGAATTTACGACAGAATAAAATGCTAATTTACATAAAGACACCCCGACACAAAATTTATACACGAAAACGTGACCTTCCAAGGATACTCAGGACACGGGTTAGAATCCTGCTGGGTATGTCAGTATTTATTCATATTCTTCCGTTAAAGAAAGAAAAAAAAAGAGAAGAATTTGAGAAGTTAAGAGATCATTGTGGCTATTACTATTACATTTACAATACATACGTACGTAAAAAGTCACCAGCAGATTAGTATTCGCTCTCTCACGCGCGAACACACACACACTTATATATATGTATATAAATCTTCGTCATTTGTACGCGCGTGACTTAATATTTTTATGTTTATTATGTATGTATATATATATATATATATATATATATATATATATATATATATATATATATATAATATATATACACAAACGTACATACATATATTTTTATGTTTATATGTATGTATATATATGTATATATACACACAAACATACATACATACATACATACATACATACATACATACATACATACATACATACATACATACATACATACATACATACATACATACATACATACATACATACATATATCTCACAAATTATAAAAAATGAATAAAATCACATTTACAAGTTCCAAAAGAAATGTATAAAAATTTCAAGAGATAAGTATATAAAACATCCCTTATGAATTATTACAAAAACAGAGAAAAACATCTATAAATGATGAAATAAAAGTATTTAATACATTGTTGGTTAAATAACAATGTGTTAATTACTGTCCACAAAAAATTAACTGAATGTAAACGAGACCGGATTCAAACGACTGGATTTTTATCTGCGCTTCAATTATTAATATTAACTTTCAGACATGTTGACAAAAGAACACGACAGAATATACGAGGATAATTCTTCAACTAAGTCTACAGAAAGAGATTGTACATATAACAAAAAAATCATCTCTGAGCTATCTCTTTATCTCAGCCTCTCTCTGTCTATCTCTCGATTTTGCTTGTTGTCACTGAAATACATAATAACAATAATTATTTCCTAAACTGTAAATGTTTTCGCGGTGGTCGCAACGCGCAATGGTAATGCCTTCAGAGAGAGAGAGAGAGAGAGAGAGAGAGAGAGAGAGAGAGAGAGAGAGAGCGAGAGAGGGAGAGAGAGAGAGAGAATAATTCAGCAAGATACTCTAAGACCCACAGTACTTTCAATATCACTTCAGATTCTAAGATAAGATCACAACATCTCTTCAAAATGCAGATAACAACCGCCAAGTTATAACACTAGGACAAACACATATTCGCAGACAAACAACCTTTCTAAAACAGGGGGAAGGAACATGCGTTGAGGACGAACATCAATGACATAAGAAGACGAAAAAGCAGTAAAACTCCATGACGCTGACAAATCTCCAAAGTGACAACGTAAGTCACGTATTTGGCGATACCTGAATTGCCTTTACAGGGCGAGAGACCTGGCGATGGCACATCCACTAATCTTTATTGTGTGTGTGTGTGTGTGTGTGTGTTTTTAATCTACTTTTTGATCGTTTCTCATAAATGTTTGCTCTGGGATGCTTTCAAGTCCTGAGTGATATGATGGCCTTCAAGTAGTAACTATTTTAGTTTTTTCTTAATAACTTTTTACCGTGTTTTTTTATAACATGTTTTCTCTACGTGATTTTTGTTTACTTCTAAACAATGCAGTGGTCTTCTTGTTTCAAGAACGGGGACTAAAGATGTCACTGATGACATAGGTACAAAAGAAAATACCAACGTTTAAGTATAAATATAAAATATGTAAATATACAAGTTTAAGCATATATACAGAATATAATAATACAAATCAAATAGAGTTTAATATCTACCAGAACCAGATAATTAATTGCTATTATACAGACCAGTAAATAAACATGGGAAGTGTGATAGTGTGTGCCAGCAACAAGGTATCTACGTACAAGTATTCTACAAATTCAGCAACTATGCTCATTTCATCATTCCCTTCCTGATAGACAAGAATCGATAAAGACATCATGTGAGACGACAGAGCGTTGGCTCTCAGCCAAGGCTACGGTACATGGTAGTACACTTCGGGAACGAAATGACAGAAATAAATAAGGAAGCGCGTAATCCCATGCATGTTACTGCTGTCGAAGGAACGCCAGATTCTTCGGAACCTTGAATTTCAAATCAATGGCCCCCAGGCCCCCGCCCCCCGTGGGCTTGTTCCGTATGAACTGGGTTCAACTTCTGAGTAATAATAATAATTAATAATAATAATAAATCAATAATAATCATAATAATAATAATAATAATAATAATAATAATAACAACAACAACAGCAACAACAACAATAATAATAATAATAATAATAATAATAATAATAATAATAATAATAATAATAAAGTAGAGTTTCCCCTTCATTAAAAGACTTCTTTGGAACAGGTATCGATACTGTGTTAATTCTCAAGATTTTAAATAGTCGAATAAATGTTGTTACAAGGTCGATAAACGAAAGGTAAATGGAAGTATTGTGTAAGGAAAAGCGATAGTAATATGTGGATATTTTAGTGGATAGAAGTAGTGAATACTATTATGATTATTATTGTCCATGCACTTTTATAGAGAAAGGGCCGAAAAGAGGAACTATTTTCATTATCGTTATCAACAAACAAACTGCGCATAACATGAGGTTACAAGGAATATGATTACTCTGACAACCCAAGTAAATGAAACTGCCAGTTTTTCCCTCTCAGTCACCACCTGAATTCCAGCCCCCTGTTTAATGAAGACTGTAAAACACTCATTTTCGCTAAGCAGTTTTAGCAGAGAAACGGAGGCCAATGATCGTAATAAGCAACCACTACGGAAATCCGGAAGTCTGCGAGAAAAGACATGAAAATAGGTGATGCAAAAGTAGTCGACGAAGAGACGAGACTATTGAAGAATCATTCCACTGCCAATAGAGAAATTGAACCCCCCCAAAAAAAATCATAATTACAAAAAACATACGGCAGAGACAAAGTCATTCGAAGGAAAAAAAGTGACCACAAAAACCAAAACTAGACGCACTGTCAAAATAAATAAACCACACGCAACAGAATGGAGCAAGTAAAAAGCTTCTAAAATAATTATGTCAAATATCCGTATTTTCGAGACACAACAAAAGCCAGTGACACTGACGGTAAAGGCAAAAACTTTAGGTACATAAAGCATCGAACAGCTTAAGGTTTAAAAAGGGAAAGTGTCAGTGACGGCAAAACCATTTTAGTTTATTCACGGAGAAACGAGCTCGCTGGCCATAGAAAGTGACTGTTGAATGCCAGCGAGACAAAAATGTTCATCAAAATACAGAGCAAAAACAATCTATTTCTATAATAGAGCAACACATCTAAAATAGAAAGTATACGTGGTGGAAAAGCACCAGAGAGAGAGAGAGAGAGAGAGAGAGAGAGAGAGAGAGAGAGAGAGAGAGAGAGAGAGAAAACTATTTCAGAAATATCATTTAATAAAAAAACTCAGGACGTATATTTTTCAACATCAAAATAATAGAACCATTGTCCAATTAAGGAAAAGAGAAGGATAGCAGGAACATACTAATTTAAAATAAAATAAACATGTGAAATAACCTAATCAGCGACAAACTAAAGAAAGTACGGCACTCAAATATTAATTCACACATACCAAGAGTTAAAATAAATCCACAATTAACAAAAATATGAAAAACTACACAGGAATATTAATTCGCAAATATAAAGAATAAATACACAATTAAGCTGGTCAGTAACCAAATAAACATGAAGAAGGGAATCAGTATTCCAAAAATAAACCTCAAGCGTAAAGTACATACACACAAGCTAATCGCAAAAAGCATAACAATAACCAAACGCTGCGTCGGTACGAGGAACGTGCCCCGAGTGGGAAGTCGAGTATTTACCGAGAAAGCCACGTTGTACGGAACGTGAACGGAACTATGCAGTCAAAAGTATATACTTTGACTCTGGTACTATGTACATACATATGGGACACACTTCGCATAAGCCAGATACGATTCCGCAATAAGGCGGCGCGATATGAGCACGATTTTCCGGGTCTCGATATAATACCACAGCCCGGTGGTGGCCTGGCATACACCGTTGCCAGACGGCCGATTTGGCTAACTTTAATATTGAATAAAATCAAAACTACTGAGGCTAGAGGGCGGCAATTTCATATGTTTGATGATTGGAGTGTGGATGATCAACATACCAATTTGCAGCCCTCTCGCTTCAGTAGTTTTTAAGATTTGAGGGCGGACAGAATACGTGCAGACAGACGGACAGACAAAGCCAAAATTGCGGATGGACAGACAAAAGCCGGCACAATAGTTTTCATTTCAGAAAACTAAAAATAAAAGAAATTTTGGAGATGCTGTGCCAAGTCTTTCTTACGTGACACC
Organism: Macrobrachium nipponense; assembly: GCF_015104395.2. Classification (NCBI taxonomy): domain Eukaryota; kingdom Metazoa; phylum Arthropoda; class Malacostraca; order Decapoda; family Palaemonidae; genus Macrobrachium; species Macrobrachium nipponense. The sequence continues at coordinate 40,050,443 of NC_061109.1, forward strand.
ACCCTATTCAAACAAGAGGTACTTCCTGATTTTCGCCAACAGAAGAATTTATATCAGGTAATTCGAGCCCCCAATCGGCTGAAAGCCGTTGAAAGGTGCCAGCAAACGTGGTCGCGAGACACAGCCCTCCCCTCATCCCCTGTAGTACTTTCTGTAAGGGACAGCAGAGCATCGTGGGAAGCTGAGTCATCGTTTAAGGCTTAAAGGAAATCCGTTGCTAATTCCTTTCATTCATTCTGCAGTTCTTTTTTTTCAGTTCAATTTCGATTATTCATTTATTTCGTTTGCTTATTTCATTATCGTTATGTATAGTGGGTACGTTGAAAATTGAGAATGTCTGCTTTAATATTAACAACATTTTTTACGAAGTTATTCTATGAGGATACTGGTAGTTATGTTAGAAATCTTTTTCTTCCTGAATAACTGGAAATGTTTTTCTTCCTGAATAACTTTGCATGAAAAATGCTCTTTGGCAACTCCGATAGGCCTCCTAAAATGAAACATTCCTTGGCTTGAATAAACCTTCGCTATGATAATAAAAAAAGAAAGTACGCAGCAATTGACTGTCACTTTGTTACTGAAAATTCTTTGTAAATCATGAAATCAAAATCGATTGTAATTTCATAAGGTTCAGGTCACATGAGAAAACGCTACTGAAGCCACGCGTGGATTCCTAGAGAGAGAGAGAGAGAGAGAGAGAGAGAGAGAGAGAGAGAGAGAGAGAGACCGCCGCTGTCACGAAACCACATGACCAGCTTTTGGTCACGAGCAAATGCCGTCGGTATTTATCGTGAAGTTCTAAATATGCATACGCTACTTTTCCATTAACCCAGTGTATTGTATTACATGGTTTGCGAAGTAATGAAAGACTTATGAATCATAGCTTGGAAGTCACGAGAGAGAGAGAGAGAGAGAGAGAGAGAGAGAGAGAGAGAGTTACAAGGATTAGGACGTCTCAAAGACTTATTAATCCATCCGAGGAGACATCGTGTGCTCACTTATCTGAAGGAGCAGGTTTTACTGTGCATTCACAGTGTCCCAGTGATTTTATCTAGCTATCTTTTAAACCCTTCCACACTGTTGCTCTTTACAGCTTCTGGTGGCAGTTTATTCCACGTCTCACATATATTGTAAGTAAAGAAGTTCCCACAATGGGATGTGTTATGTTTCTTCAGTTCTAGTTTCCATCCATTATTTCTTGTCTAGTTTTCGTTTAATATAAATAAGTTACTGTCTACTTTTGTTATGAGAGAGAGAGAGAGAGAGAGAGAGAGAGAGAGAGAGAGAGAGAGAGAGACTCATGAATACGCGAAATGATGAGGATTTAGAAAGAGAGAGAGATAGAGGAGTATGACTAGGCAAAATAATTGAAAGTCATGAGAGAGAGAGAGAGAGAGAGAGAGAGAGAGAGAGAGGAGAGAGAGAGCACTGAATAACGGAGACAGAATGGCCCTCGAAAATTTCAATAGAGGCACTTGAACCACACCACACCCCCCCATCCCCTACCCCACATACTCCATTACCAACACAGAACCTGTCCCCCAGGCCAACCCCCTCCTCCCCCCCATCACCACCAACCATGCTAACGGAGGCTTCAAAGGACGACTCCTCTATCGCGAGGGAATTAGCGATATCTCCAGCGGCGGGAACAAAGGCGCCGCTAACTCGGACCAAAGTCTCTGATGAACGAATGGTGCCAACATAAAGAGACAAAGTGAGAACGTATGCAGAGAAATGTGGGAAAAGAACGAGACATACATACAAGCTAATGGTGAAGTAAACAGAGAGAGAGAGAGAGAGAGATAGAGAGAGACAGAGAGAGTGTGTGATAATGGTATTATTCCCCCTGGTGCGGTGAGGATTCTCTCGTCAAAGTTATTAATAAACGTTTTGATGGAGTAATGAACACTCAAGTTCAGTGAATTTGTTATATTCTTTCTCCCTCTCTCCTAGCTTTGACCCACACAGTCGATTAACAACCTGGTACATAATTCACTCTATAAGCTGCTATAGAGGCATACATATAGTATATATATATATATATATATATATATATATATATATATATATATATATATATATATAGATATATATATATATATATACTGGTAATCTTCTTAGGCACGAAAATATGGCAATTCAGTTGTATTCCATATAAGAAAATGAAAATGGTATGTCAGAAAATGCCCAACAGTTTTGTTCGTCACTAGTGGACCTCTCCTTGGAGCGTTTATTAAGGAACGAGCTCTTTCCTTAATAAACGCTCCAAGAAGAGGTCCATCGGATCACGAAACTGCTGGGCATTTTCTGAGACATACCATTTTCATGTTCCTATGTGGAATACAACTGAAATATATATATTATATATATATATATATATATATATATATATATATATATATATATATATATATATATATATATATATATATATATATATATATATATATATATATATATATGTGTGTGTGTGTATATGTATATGTATATATATATATATATATATATGTATATATACACACATATATATAATATATATATATATATATATATATTAGTATATATATATATATATATATATATATATATATATATATATATATATATATAGAGAGAGAGAGAGAGAGAGAGAGAGAGAGAGACTATTAAAAATTAAGAATCCAAACCTATAATTCAAACATACAACATAAATATTCCCCAGTAAGTAAAGCATAATAAGCAATAACTAAGACATCTTTCCCTTACCAAGGAGAGTAAGTAACTCTGACATCTGACCTTCTCAAATTCAGAGCAATATTATTATACTCTTCGCCGTATAAAGTTCATCTACTTTGAGAACAAGGATCTTTCAGTACTTTCGACAGGAGAAGATGTTTCCAACCGTATCGCATTTGTTTTTAGATATACGTGCTTCTGAAGGGGAGTAAGAAAATTAATGAGAAAATTAAATTAATTCTCCCATTCTGGGAACAGTTCAAGAACTCCAACCAAAATTACTCAAAATGAAGTGTTTGTTTCAACCAATTTTATCGCTTGATTTAATGCCGTTCAAAAAAAAAAAAAGTTCGTACACAAAGACACAAAATCATTTATCAGATCTCCAGGCATGTATATGTATATACTGTACATACATTAATGCACTTTTAAGGCGCTGTCACACTAGCGAAATTTCCGTTGACTTTTGAACTTGACGTCGACTTTTCATGTTTTGACGACGACTTTTTGGTGTCGTCGTCAGGAATTTTGAAAACGGTACCGATCGAATCAATCCATCGCTACCGTCGACTTTATTGTTTGTTTATATCTCGGAGACCGCGCATTTCAAGTCATCAGATGCAAGATGGTGCTTGGTACAGTGGACAAGATCGCCAGAACAGTTTTTGATCAAAGATATGGGGAAGAGACGATGCTTATGGGACCATAAGCATGATAGTTTTACGAAAAAGGGTCTTAAATGAAAAAAATTAACAAGAAATCACCATGCGACTCAGGAAAAACTTTCTTGAACTTGCTGATCTTCATACAGATAAGCACGCTATATCGTGAATACCAGATTGTTATATAGCCTAGGCCTGCTTTTTTTTGCATTAGCAAATATAAACAAAAATCTTCAAAATTTGTGCAGTGTTTCTATAGCTTAATTTATAATACAGTCTGACTGTGGTTGTGTAAACAAGGTTACGAATCGCCTATCCAGGCTAGCCCTAGCTTTTTTTTTTTTTAATAAAACTTTTCACATCTTTTTAACCAGGACCGAACCCAAAGACTTTTTTTTTAATTCTATGCAGCATCATAAAACACATGCAAGCACGACCCACTAGTTGCTTTGTTATAAAGCATAGTTATTTTATCGTTCCGGGAAGTCACAGCTCAGATGGTTTGTTTACGTTTTGACGACGACAACCACAGTATGAAGAAGAACGTGTGTGACAACCAGAGTACGGAATGACGTCGACTTCTTTGGAAAGTCGACGACAAACTCAGAAAAAGTCGACGGAAATTTCGCTGGTGTGACAGCGCCTTTACCGTCAATAAGAACGGTAATGTGAGACAGGATCAAGTCAGCAAGTTCCAACTCTTTGATCGCTATAAAACGTCACGAAACTCGGATTATTCTGCATATTTTTATAGAGGCCGGTGGTATTTCCTGTAGAATATAACACACAGAATTATATATTTATATATATTTAATGTGAGTGTGTATAGACGCGTGCGTCCATATACGCATCACAGACGGCACAAACACAGCCAACTTTCCATAAAAACAAACTTCTTATTAAAGCGTCTGTGCATACGAACGAAGCCTCAGTGCCTGCGTCAAGTAATCACCCTCCTCATTGGCCCTTCCTGAGTCAGAAGGAGCAAGAAGCAAGCACCGCCCTCAGCCAGATGTCTTTCCCCGAGTGATATCACTTCTATAAATGAGGATTCGAGACTGCAGAGGCAGAGAGCGTGAGAGAGTCGGTCTTTATACAACCCTTTCCGTTTTTGTGTCAGTGAGAACTATAATGATAATGATCCATCTTCAGTATAGCTACTGAGTCCTCTACATAGTTCAAGGCCTTCCGTTTTACTTGTGGCATTGGAACTGGAATATAAGACTTAGGTCATAAAGCTAGCCCTGGGACCTATGACGTCATTTAGCGCTGAAAATAATGTTGAAATAATTGTCAGGAGAGGGTGGAATGTAAGATGGAAGAAAAAGAATATGAACGGAGAACTAGTACAAGAAATGAAAAGGTTCGAAGGGACGCTGCAAAGAACAATAAGAAGTGCCCACAGTTCACTGCCTGAGGTATACTGACAGCACAGCCCCACTACGGCCCCTGTTTCACTTATGAAACTGAGGGACGTTCCGTTTTCGATTTAATAATGAAAAATTTTTATATGGTGACGCCAGTGAGTCCGTTCAGTAAACTAATTAGTTGTACGAAATCGACTCGATGTTCTTGATTATTTCAAAAGCCCCTGTTTCGTCTGAAACGGATTTCCGTTCCATTTTTAAGGCGACAAGTATTAGCTTCACTTTAGTTACACAGGGGAAACTCGAATTACATAATCAAATCAATAAAGCAGTCATTTCAGTTTTTAATGAAATGGTCTTTTAAATAGGTAACTTTGAATAACTAACAAGTCCAAGTGCCTTAAAAACAGACTTATAGCAATATCAAAAACCACATGTGGATGAAAGTAAAAGCAAAACATGGCTATATGGTTAATCAGGTGGCATTGTATCATCTCAAGAACTCAAATACTAAAGGGCTATGTTCTCTCTCTCTCTCTCTCTCTCTCTCTCTCTCTCTCTCTCCACACATTCACACACATATATACATATAAATATATATAGATACATATATACTCTATATCGTATATCGCTCCTAGGCACTCTTGGCGTCTACCGGAAACTTACAGCGGGGCTGAACCTTGTGCCCAAGGAGGATAAAGTGGGTATGAAAAAGACGTAGTGCCAATGCCCCACCCAACCCCTATTTCCGCCGGGGTATGCGATACCCAAATGCGGAACTCAAATAGGGCGTGGCCTCCACATGGCAGCTGGCCAGACGCTTTATGTTTAGAAAAAAAAATGTCGAAGACTTAAGAAGGTAAAATGACAAATCAAGGAAATAACTTTGCATGAAAGAGAGAGAGAGAGAGAGAGAGAGAGAGAGAGAGAGAGAGAGAGAGGAGATAGAGAGAGAAGAGAGAGAGAGAGAGAGGGTGGTGGTAACAATAACAGAAATAAAAGGCTTACTTTCATATAAGGCATAGAAAAACCATATATAGGACAGAACATGATAAGAAAGCCTTTTACATAATAAAATCTGTCTCGCAAACCAAGTTCTAATCTAGCATCCACGTAGAGTTCAAAAATATCCCCTTGGCGTCTCAATAATTAAAGTCAACGACATAGAAATGAATAATAAATATCCACCAGCTGATCACATTCTTAATAACGCAATCCACCAGACATCACAATTAACAAGAAAAAAATAAACAACACTCGTAATTGAGCTTAAACGCAACGACCAGTGGGTCGGATAACTAGCCCAGACCCGACGGAAACACAGGAAAGGAAGAGGAACACCGTAAACAGAAAGAGTTCCAAAGCTTGCCAATGAAAGGAGAAAACAATTAATCGAAGATACCCATAAAAGTGAGAGAGAGGTGGAACCGTAAACAGGAAGACTTCCAAAGCTTGGCAATGAAAGGTGAGACGCATCCATCAGCATATTTCTTCCACGGTGGCAGTCATGAGCTCTGTGACACCCTAACTCCGAATTCCAACTTAGCCTGAGAGGAGGTCTCATTATTGCGGTGCCATTTTCTCCTCTGACACTGAGCAGCCGTTTGAATGGACCCTTCAGACAATAACCATTTGTGTTACGTGATACTGTCATGTTTAAAACATAGGCTTGAATAAATCAGCAGGAAGATGGATACACTGTTTTCATTTGGTTTTCTCGAATGGGAATTAATAATAATAATAATAATAATAATAATAATAATAATAATAATAAATAATAATAATAATAATAATAATAATGACTGATGACAATTACAAACTTCAATCATTTGCAAAAAATAAGCAAGAAGTAAAATTAACTCACAAGACAACATTTTAACCTATATTCGACTGACAAGCCATCAAAATACCGGAAAAAAAGCCCCATTATTTCATCCGTGGTAAACCACTAATACGAAAAAGCGATAAACAAAACTACCAGCAGCCCCGAGAGATCACACAGAGTAACATTCCACCCAACATACATATAAGCACAGATAAACTAATGGCTAAGCGCTGATAGTTCAGCACCAGAGAGAGAGAGAGAGAGAGAGAGAGAGAGAGAAAAATTATGTGGTTTTAGGAATCAAGACATGCCAGGGGGCCCATTAAGTGAGTAACTAATGGATAAGGGTTAGAGAGAGAGAGAGAGAGTCAAGACATGGTAGAGGCCCCATTAGGCGAGCAACTAATGGATAAGGGTTAGAGGCAAAGAAAGTGTAACCTTATGAACGTCTCTCTATGTGCATGTGTCCCGTATAGTGTCCGCATATAGTGTATCTAAGTGTGGGAGTAACACCATCGACAGGTGTAACTGTTGAGACAGTTGCGTCTCCCCTTTTCTGTTGGCTGTGAGCCAAAGTTTTGGCGATGAGGGCTAAAAAAAATTGTTATTAGTAAGGAAGAGAAAGAAATGTTCCTGTTCTCCGCAGTTGTTTGGTGTCCTACCAAACCACTGTAAACATCCTTTGGTTATTTCTGTAAACAGGCAAGCTGCGAAGAAAGAAGATTTACGCTGTTTTATACGGTCGAGGGGCTCTCCCCCCAGTGGAGATGCACGAAATACTCGTATATTGAGAGCTACTATGACTACAATCCTTGTCCTCCTTTATTGATATAATAAATACCATTACATGCATACATATATATAATATATATATATATAATATATATATATATATATATCTATATATTAAATATATACATATATTTATATATATATATATAGTATATATATATATAATAATATATTATATTTATATATATATATAAATATATATATATATATATCTATATATATATAATATTACATAATAAAAATATATATATAATGTCCCATCAACATCGTAGTCAAGGTCTACCCCCGCCAGCAATAGTTACCACACTAATCCCACAAGGGTGGCCTATTTTCTTTTATAGCCTAATAATATAATAACTAAGGCAGAGAGAGAGAGAGAGAGAGAGAGAGAGAGAGATGCTAAACGAAGCAACACTTAAGACGATGTTTATTATACACCGCCTGTAGAACATCGTCTCTCACTCCAAAGCCTCAGGTCGTGGGAGGCGAACTCTTATTTTAGGGTGTTCCTATAGCTTCGCATTTGCCTCCCCTAAAACCTTTGACATTTGGGCCACGTTACCAAGATGAATTCTCTCTCTCTCTCTCACTCTCTCTGACTAGTGAAAAGGGTGCATCGAGTATCTGAATATAATGAATGATTTTTTCTACTCTGACTTCTTGGTATTTCTTGAAAATTTTAAATTTGGGCTTCAAGTATGGAATATAACACCCAGGAATGCCATTACAATGTGTGGATTATTTCTCTCTCTCTCTCTCTCTCTCTCTCTCTCTCTCTCTCTCCTCTTCTCTCTCTCTCTCTCAAGCACACATGTGGCATTTCGTATATTAATGTAGAATGTGCTGCGGAAATACAGAGCAGATATGCACGCTAACAAGACACTTAAACACTCTAAGAGAATAACAGAAATCTTTTAAGTTTTCAGAAACTTCTGTTCCCTTCTTGAGAGGAAGAAGGGAGCAAGATTTCCGAAAAGCTTTCGAAACCATTACATACCCTTGCCAATCAAATTTCAACACTCAACTTTATAAACGTCTTTTGACCCTGTATACTTTTGAACGTGATTTTTCATAGAAGCTGAGTAGAAACTAGGGCGTTCTCAAGAAACCTACTTTATTTGTTTATATGTTAGACCACGTTCTCAAATATCAATGCTAAACATCTCGCAGAGTTAACATTATCTAAACTGTCAAACATTAATCAGCCATAAAATTTTCAGTTGGTGACGAGAACTTAATCCCTGTTTTTGTCCGGACATTACAAACATTCATTCAACTCAATAACACGTTACGTTCATGATAACAAGAAACAATGCTGCTACCACCCTACTTTGTTAAATGCAGAGGCGATGGACAGGCGACACAACAGTGGCCTTACCAAGGCAAAGAGAAGGAAAATAACTAAGCATTGGCTCATATTGGATGGAAGACTGTATGCCACCAGGAACACCAGAACAGGATAATTCCAAAGCCTGATGGAAGAGGGACAGATAGTCAACAAGCCAAACCATGCATTAATTCTCATTCAGACAACTTATACCAAAAACATAATTTATATCTGTATACATAAATATACATACACATACACACACACACACACACACACACACACTATACCATCTGATAGTAAAAATAACCCCTTAAGTCTTGTAAGAAACTGGCTCATACCATTTTCAAGAACAAAATATCATTACTCTATTACCGTCAAATTCTACAATTACCTGAAGGCTAAAATTATGCTCACGACTATAAAATACCCTTTTCTGATCTCTAGAGCAGGTTATGGGTTGGTGTTGTGAAAGGCACACAAAAAATTATTCATTTTACATGTACTTAAAATATGCATACATATCAAATTCAACAAATTCCTATGCGCTTTTAAGAGATGAAGGGCAATTTATCTCTTGAGTTTGTAGTGTGTATAGAAATGTATTTGAAGACGATCACAAAAACAAAATTAATTTAAGTAGCATGTATGGTTACATTTACCAATTTTGTTTACTGTAATACCCAAAACGACGTGTATCAATGAGTACGATGAAGAACATCAGTAAAAATGAAACGAAATTCAAATTTGAAAACCATTTCTGCAAACGTGGAAGCGTAATAAAAGCTTCTGTATGAGACCTAAACGTTACAGGTAACACGGTACTGTACTCACCTGTACAATCTCTTCTAGGCGTTTCTTGTGATCCCGCAGTGTTGACAGATCGCGGTTCAGCCTCTCGACTTCTCTCTCGCTGGTGTGGCAACACTGCTTCGCAGGTTCCTTTTGCTGCTGCTGCTGTTCTAGTCTGGAGGGTGGAATGAAATTTAGAGTGACTATTATTTATGTTTCTTATTTTCTGTGGATTTTTCTATATATGAAATGAAGTTATGAGAGACTTATGCAGTGGTTTTCTTTGTGAAATTTGCTATATATGCTGCAAATTCTTGATGGGAAACTAAATCATTCTGGTAACAAAGTCAATAATAATCTGACAGCTGTTTAAAGTTGGTCGAAACAGTTGGGGCTAAGTCTTGGGTTAATCCAGCATGCCCAAATATTATTCAGATTAAAATGGGGATGGGGGAGAGGAGGGGCCATAAGCCATGCTTACTGGTTAATGTTCAAAGCCCCAACATGCATAATGACGTTTCATAACTAGGTTTAAGAGTCCTGGCTAAAACATCCACGTATGTGAGGTAGAGTGGGGTTAAGCTAGGTCAGATAAGGTGAGCATTCATGGACGAAGTGGAAGCCAAAGGCAAGACACTCGTTCGAACAACGCTAAATGACGTGTCAAAGCTATAACACAGACAAAAATGGACAATAAACAAATCTGGCCATTTCAAGAAAAGTGCGAGGTAAAAAACAAATTCATAAAAATCATAAAAAGTCTAAGTGGAGACATTTTTTCGAATGAGGACATTTATATATTGAGTACAGGAAACATCAATAAATAAAAACAAGGGCAAAAAGAATGTTCGAAACTTCTCCGTGGCACACACAGGTGTCAGTTCTCGAGGGCCTCAAGGTTACTGTCATCAGCATTGACACATATCTGCACAGGTGTTAAAACATTAGTGCACAGAGGTTGGACACACAAGTGATAAGTTCCCGTTTAGCTTACATTCCCTCAAACCCTGAGAGTAGGTGAGTGAGATATTACAAACACCGAATGTATTACTTCTATGTTTATCTCATATACGCGAATGTCTCTCTCTCTCTCTCTCTCTCTCTCTCTCTCTCTCCTCTCGTTTGAGTTTGTCTTCTCTCATTGCCAAATTGTGTCTATTCCGTTTACTTCATACATCACTCTTCATAATTCTCTCTCGCCTCTTCACCTGTTCCTCTTACCTTATAACTCATATCTTGGAGCTCTCTTAATGTGTTTTTCTACCCTTTTCTCTCTCTTACTACATATGTGAATCACACTCTCTCAATCTACTGTCGCTCTAATCTCTTAACTTTTATCTATACATCACTGATCAATATCTCTCTCTCTCTCTCTCTCTCTCTCTCTCTCTCTCTCTCTCTCTATATATATATATATATATATATATATATATATATATATATATATATATATATATACACATGTTATATCACTTACCGTGATTCATTTACATACATCGAGCTACAAATGTCCTTTAATATCTAATTCGCTCTACCTTGGAATTAACATATTTTCATATAAGTTTGACCGAAGGAGAATTTTTTAGTCGATAAGAGATTTGTCGGCTCACGGTGTGGTTTAAAGCTTCACTGTGCGTCCTGGATTTGTTGGTTTCGATGGTTCGCGCCAGTGAGCCGACAAATCTCTTATCGACCTAAAAAAAAAAAATCCCTAAAAAAAAAAATCCCCTTGGTTTTAAACATATATGAAAACTTATAATAATTCCGTAGGTAGAAGCGAATTGAGATATAAAACGGACATTCGTAGCTCGATATACATACATTATATATATATATATATATATATATATATATATCTATATAGATATATATATATATATATATATATATATACATATATATATATATATATATATATATATCTATATATATATATATATATATATATATATATATATATATATACATATATATATATATATATATTATATATATATATATATATATTTATATATATGTATATATATATATATGCTCAAATATCTCCTCAAATATCTCTCTCTCTCTCTCTCTCTCTCTCTCTCTCTCCTCTCTCTCTTCCCCTCCAGCGTACCTGTGAGTCTCCCTCCTCATCTCGGCCTTAAGCCTCTCTTCGGTGAGGCGAGCCTCGCACAGTAGCTTCCTTTGGCCGTCGTCCCTTTCCCTATCGAGCTTCAGGCAGCTCGGACTCGTGAGTCCTCATCAGGGACTCCCGCTGGAAGGCCAAGGCCTCGCGTTTCTCGTCCTCGAGTCTGGCGTCACAGCAGGAAGGCACGAGAAGGAACGAAGTTTATATGTTTGTGTATATTTATTTATATACATATACACTTTTATATATATATATACATATATACATGTGTATATATAATACATTTACAAATATATACTATATTTATACAGATAACATACACATATATATACACATAATGTATATATACATGCATATATGTATGTACATATATATATATATATATATATATATATATATATATATATATATATATATATATATGAACAAAGTTAGAGCCAAGAAGGAAAATTGAAACACTGGAGAAGCAAGTAAAAAAGTAAAGCTTTTGTACATATTTACTGAAACATGCTAAGTTTCCTGGCTTTAAGAGGAAGTAGCTATGATAAATGTAACACTTAAAATGTCTTCTAATTGAATGTCAGATTTGAAGCAGTGCTAAGTCTACCAGTTGACAAAGGAATGACATATTATGCAAAGGAATGAAAATTATCATTCCTGAAGAAGCCATAATCACGTTATTTCATTGTCATTGTCAAACGCAAAAGGCAGCAATATAGAAGCTAGATTACTTCCTTTCATCTCAGGGTCATTCAAAAGACAGATGATAGTTTGAATTAAATCAAGATGACAGTTAGCGCTTCAGAGCTAGATTCCCAGGCATTCTTGTGAATACCAGGACCAAAGCAACTTCATGCAAAATAGAAAATATAAAAATAACTGAAAGTTAATGAGCAAAGATACAGTATACTGAAGAGGGTCAGTAATTAGTGCAACTGGAAATGAAGATTTCAGTCCAATATTCCCGAGTCAGTACAGTTTAAGTTGTAGATACTCTACTGCATTCAAGTTATTATCGCAGAACATTAAAATGTATATTTCTTCTGCATATTCATATTACAGCAACTGATTGACCTGAATCTGAATTCTCATTAGATCACCACGGGGTAAACACATTTTCCTACACATAGGCATGTCACTATATCTTCCTTCGATGTCAACTAATCAAATATGTTCGTTTGAATCTGATGTGGAATTAATATTTACAAATAGACCGTATTAGTGCCTTGTACCATACATTCAATTTTAGCTGTACAGTAAACACACACACACACACACACACTCCTTCAATATTAAACAACTCGACTATCCGGCATTCTCCCAACCAGTCATTGGCAGTCTTTGCCCAGCACTCTGCATTTTATAGCGATTTTCTTAAGTGTTTTTTTTTATCTCCTTCAATATTCTGCAACTCGACTATCCTGTATTCTCTCAATATGCCTGTCTCAAGTACTCTGCTTCTTCTAACCTACTATGTTCATATTTTTCTTTTCTTCAGTATTTTATAACCTGACTACCCGGTATCCTTCCAAGCAGTAGACTGCACTTTCCATTTTCTGATGTATTCTTTTTCTTTTCCTTCCCCCAGCCCCCCTTCTCATCATTACCCTCGAATACTTTGTACATTCTGTTGTCTAAAGTATTAATCATCCCTTTCCTCCAATTCTACAACGCGCCTACCGTCAATCTCCCGAGCATTCTACTTTATTCGACAGGTCCCCTTCCTCCTCAAGTAAGCCTCGCTTCTTGGAGCTCTCTCTCTCTCTCTCTCTCTCTCTCTCTCCTCTCTCTCACCTGTTCCTCATATCGGCAATGAGTAGCTCACTCCTCTTGATCTCGTCCTCTCGGAGCTGCCTGAGACTCATTTCGTTGTTGCGCTTGAGAGCTTTCCGTGCCGCTACCTCTTCGTCCAGCCTTTCGCGTGCCTCGTTCAGTTCGCTCTGAAGTCTAAGGAGAAGGTTATCGTTATTATTCATATAATTTAAAAAAATCCTCATAGTAGCACGAGTCTTATAATGGAGAAACAAATTTAAAACTTTGAGGATAGTTTTCGGGAATCTGTTCGGTTCCCCTTTTCAATCTCTCATATTGAAAAGGGGAACCGAACAGATTCCCGAAAGCTATCTTTAAAGTTTTAAATTTAAATATAAGTACATTTACATAACTGTGGATTTGTTTCTCCATTAATATCATTAATACTAGTAACAGTAATAATAATAATAGTAGTAGTAGTAGTCATGGTAGTTGTAGTGTAATTAGTAGATTCTGTGGCGTCAGTTCGCTCTGAAGTCTGCATAGATTCTTATTCTCATCACTATTATTTTATTATTATTATTATTATTATTATTATTATTATTATTATTATTGCAGTAGTGGTAGTAGTAGGCGGTGGAATTTGCAGATGCTGTGTTGTCAATTAGCTCTGAAGTCTGCAATATTATTATGTAAATAGTAGCAGTGTTCATTGTAGTAGAGGGAATTAGTAGATGCTGTGATGTCAAATCGATCTAAAGTATGCAAATATTATTATTATTATTATTATTATTATTATTATTATTATTATTATTATTATTATTATTATATTATTTTATTATTATATTAGAGTAATGTTGTGCCGTCAATCTGCTCTGAAGTCTGAAAAATACTATTAGCAGTACTACTACTTGTATTACTTCCCTTTGAATCTAAAATAATTAATATTTTTTTTTTACCAGTAGTGGACCGATTAACAGCTGAAAAAGGTTACTTAGCAGCAGCTGATACGTAACCACCTCTACTGGCAGGCTGTGAATTTCTCTCCCAGACTATTTTCAGCAATTGCTATAAATTTCCTTCCTTTAGAGAACATGACTTTTCCATTACTCTGCCCAACGCAGGGCCAGTCTCTACTTGCTTCTGTTTTCCATTAGTCTTATACAGTAAACTATTTCACGAAGATGGCCAATAAAGTTGTGTAGGGCCATAACGGATATCTTTCTCTTTCACCCTATTCATTAACTGATATATTTATATTTGAGTAGTAGAGTAAATTTACTGATACATAATGCACGTCCAAATGTATTGTAGCAACTGAAACAGGAAGAAATTTTAATATGAAAAATTGAGAGCACAAACATGTTCAATTACGTCCATTTAAAATTATTTTAATTACTGATCAATAACTTTGAGAAATTTGCATAACCAATTGTAAAGCAGTCGGTTCATATCAATATATTAACGGCCGCTACATGACGATAAGTTCAAACGCAATGCTTTTATGAGCAAACAGAAATGTCATAAAACTACTCAAACGAATATATATTGGTTTGACCGTGGCCAATGAGATTATGTTCTTGTTTCGGTTAGTCTGTCCATTTCAAGTCTGGCTTAACATTTTTCTTTTAATATAACGTATATTACCAACATTTGATTTGTATAAAATTTGCAATATAGGTTAGCACTTGCTTTTGTATAAATTGGGTTCAAATTCTTCTCATGTTAAATATTTGCTTTTCATTATTTTTTTTTTATTTATATTTATTTTTTTTTTTTTTGCCTGTAATCTTTTGAATTTTGTAGGTGGGTATAGCAGCATGCTGCTACACTCCATTTGACGTATATCAATAAACATTTTGAATTTGAATGCTGTGACCACTAATAAAGGGACTTGCTTCAAATTTCATAATTTTTGAGGGAACAAATGCCTAAATTCTGGATCTAGACTTTTACATCTTTGCTTACTTATTATTTTCGCTGGCGTGTATTTCAAGAGAACGGTAGTTTCCTGCTGTTTGTGAACGAAAAGGTAAAAGATGCAGAGCATTTTTTGTGAGTATGATAATTCCATTGGATGGGGTTTGAGTTCTCTGTTTATCAATTTTGTAACTTTTGCATTCATTATCTCACAGTGCATTAAATAAAAGCTATCTATTTAAAGATAGATGTTCTCCGTTTGTCACTTAAAGAAGAAAGTTTTAGTTAAAATTGATTGAAAATCTGCCTGCAAGTTTGTGAATGCAATGAAAACCCCAGAAATCTCCATGAATGGAATAAGTCTCGAAACACTGAAAATAAAGACAGAATACTTACTATCTTATGACCTAAAACAGAGAGAATGGTGGTAATTATCCTTTCCTGTCTACAGGCAATCAGATAAAACACTATAATGCACTGAAGTCAGTGTAGCTAAAACCATTCCTAACAAAAACACCTTCCCCATGGTCTGGGTTCTCACCTTGCTAGGGCATTGCTGTTGATGACACAATGAGCAAAAATATTATAAGTTTTGGTCTTTAAATTCATTAACGAACAATGAGTTTGCGCAACAACTGGAAAATAATTTCTATTTATTCTTGACTAACTTACCTCTCCTTTTCGACGTTGAGCCTATTACACTCAGCCTGCAACCTATCCCTTTCAGAGTCATACTTTTTGGTAAATGTCCCCTCTCTTCTGAAGGACGGAAGTGACACCCCAGCCCACACGGAAGTTCTTTCTGGTGGTGTCCTAGGGGAGTCTGGGTGCTGATGGGGTGTCCTTTTCAAGGGGCGGCTTAATCTTAGGGATTCCTTAGGACTTTTAGGCTCTGGTATCTTCTCCAGTGTGACACTCTTTAGTTTGGAATCACTTAATTTACGTTGGAAATTCACTTTGCTTGATTTGTCCTTTGTTGGTGATGATCTGCTTAAAGAATCCTGTTTTGTTGGAGATGATCTCTGAAGAGTGTCTGACTTTGTTGGAGAGGATCTTGGTGTTGTTGACTCTGATCTTGATGGAGTTCTTGGCCTGGCTGCTGCTAACTTTGATGCAGCTTTTGGTGTTTGTTCAGGTGAATCAGGTGACTTTAGTGCTGTTCTCCAGGCACAAGCAAAGGTTTTCTTTGCAGTGTTCTTCAGAGCCTTTACTGTCAAACTAGATTCTTCTTGCTTTTTGGGTGCTGGCTCTACAATTCTAACAGATTTAACTGATTGGACATTCTTGGGTGTTTTACTATTTACCTCTTTGCTTTTGTTGTCAGGCTCTGGTTTTCCTTCACTTCCACTCAGATCTACAAAGAAGTGAAGGGGTTCCATGATAGACTCTCTAGGAGGAGTGTTACCAAGTGGCACGGCAGTGTCTTCTGCAACGTCACAGGATGACCTCGTGATTTTGGCTGGAGGAGGACCATCAAGGGTAAAAGTTCCTTCCCTCTTGACAGACCCCTGGGAGGTAGTGGAGGTTAAGTCATCCTCAAAGGAAGTAGACAGGTTGCTTTCACTAGGAACCTGCGCGTTTTCTTGTGCATCTTTAATGCCACTTATTTCCAGTTCTTGCTCCTCTCGTAACAGAGCTTTTTCAGGGGAGACAGCAACACTGTGAGATGTGCTGAGTACGCTCCCTCTTTGGTCTGGTGAATATGGCACTTCTGCTTCTTGGACGACTGTGTTAGCACCATCATGTGCTGTACCTGAGGAAGGCTGCTCGTCATTCAAAACTTGGAGACTGTCTGAGGCACTAGCTTGGATGTTAAGAGCATCTTTTTCTGGAGAGCTGATGTCGTGAAAACATACACCACCATCTTTATCGTGTATCGCTATATCAGCAACTCTGTCTTGTTGAGCAGAGGATGGAGGTTTACTTGTGACAAACGCATCATCGCTTGTTAGTCTTTTCTCCTTGTTTTCTATTTCCCTCTTTTTCTCACCGTCCGTCTGTGTCTCTATACTTGACTGCTTCCTTCTAGACCTCCTTCTGAGGAGCTTCTTGATCTTGCAGGACACATCGCTGCCGGCGTCGTCGTCTTCTCCGACCCTACAACCGGCGAACTGTGGTTCGAACACCCGCGTGTCGACCAACACGTCCCCGTCATCGTCGTTAGGGGAAAACTTGACGCGCTTCTTCTTCCTTTCCAGAATTTCAGAGTTGGACTTTTCGCGTTTCAGCTTGGGAACTTTCATGAAAGACAAGGGTCTGATTTTAGACTCCTTGTCTTCTGCTGCGCTGTCGGGCGTTTTGGGTTCGCCGCCGCCGCCGCCGTCGCTGCTAGAAGAATCTTCGCGCCTAAAACTGCGCAATCGGAGGAATGGCAGCGGCGGCCCTTTCGACTCTTTGTCGGATATTTCCGGACTTCCCTTCGGTACCGGATCGCTACGTCGTTTTTCCTTGTTGCTCTGTTTTCCTTCGGCCTCCGCCTCCTCCATCCTCTGTGCCTTCATCGTCGTAGTCATCGTCTCTCCAGATGCACGACGCTGCGCACCATCGTCGGACGCGTTAGGGAGGGTAGTCATCGTCGTAGGGGTTTCGTTGTCCGAGAGTGTGGCAGAGATCGTGGCTTCGTATTCATATTTATCGCTATTCGCCATGGCTGTGGAAGACAAAGGAAACCATTTCAGTAATTAGAGAGAAACATATGTGTTGGCATTAAAAAAAACATATATGATAAATAGTGTCTTAACTGTCATCGGGCAGAAGTATGCTCAGTACCCAGATGGCAAAAATACCAGTGAAAAAAAATTTATAAGGAGCTTCTAAAGCTTTAGCAGTTTTTTTAATATATGCTAAATAAATTATAAGTTTTAAACTTTGCAAGAGGCAACTCAGTTGAACAGAATAAGAAAAAAAATCGAGACGACACTATTTCCCGTTTCCTAAAAATGCCGTTTGGCATTGCATGCCTGCATACTTCAAACTAAAAGAAAATGACACGTCAAGCCGCGAACAAATAAGAAATAAGAAAAGAACTTTCAATTATTAAAAACATAACCTGCATATAAAATATCAGAATATGCAATTCAATATAACTAAAAATCAAAGTATCGTATCATATCCGGTTACAAAAATTCCTTATTTGATTAATGAAGTAGCGAAATGGGGGTTATCTCGAAATCATTGGGCATTTAGTGAAGGTATTAAACAATCATGCGTAAATAAATAATTTACAAGCAGTTATAATTTCCTTTAGTCTTGGAGCTGGACTATAAGTATCCTTCGATCAGTGGCTGTTTCCATTCTGATTAACAGGTCTCTAGGGCTGGCCCGAATGATTAGATATTTTTGCGTGGCAAGTAACCGACAGGTTACTGACTAACGGGACCAACAGCTTATTGTGGGATCCGAACCACATCGCGAAATGAATTCCTATCAACAGAAATACATTCCCGTGATTCCTTGTTGGCAGAGAGGGGAATCGAACCAGGACCCTGAGATCGGTATTTGAGCATGTAACCGACTCGTAACCGAGGAACTCCCATTCTATTAAAAAACGAATCAAGTTACTGAGTAATTATAATATATAAGAGTAGAACCTGCGAATGTTTCTTCCTGGAAAAAAAAAAAAAAAACACTGTCCAATATTATCATAATGTAGCCGCCTCCCCGAATCAATCAAGCAGCAGTTCCAGGCTTTCACCAGCAGCTGCAATATCGAATGCAATCGCTTCGAAGGCCAAACCATTAATTACTCTCAAAATTTACGGTGCGGCGGTCTTATATTTAATCTTTATGACTTGATGTAATGAGGCTCTGATGACAGTCTTCACATGAATGAAACTTATAAGATTCATGAATGAATTCCATACACCCACCAATGAATATGACTGTTTGTAGGTTACTTATTGCTTATCTGAAATATATTCGTGTACAAGTTGGACCCCCACCATTCCTTTTGATCAGCTGCAAATGTCGTAACGCGGAGAGATGACAGTTCATTACATCCCGTCATTTGACACGGTGAAATGATGGCAAATTCCTGTTAACTAACAATCCATAACAGGAGAGAGAGAGAGAGAGAGAGAGAGAGAGAGAGAGAGAGAGAGAGAGAGAGAGAGAGAGAGAGAGAGAATATATATTATTTCACTGAAACGGAAATTGACCGTAAAAAGGTTTGAAAGGTGTAAAAGGAGGAAAACTATGCAGTTGCACTTTGAGACAATTGCTAGGAGGGGGTGGAACGTATGCTGGAAGAAAGAGAATATGAACGGAGGTACAGGAAAAGAAATGAAAGGGGTTGCAGCTAGGGGTCGAAGGGACGCTGCAAAGAACCTTTTCTTAAGTAATGCCTACAGTGCACCGTATGAGGTGCACTGACGGCACTACTACACAAAAGGAGAGAGAGAGAGAGAGAGAGAGAGAGAGAGAGAGAGACTTTCACTAATGCTTGCTGCGACTTGAAATGAGTGGAGGAGATGAGTTCTTATGTATGTCTGTCAAGTATCTTTTGGTATGTCATCCTCACAAATCAAATCTATTGCAAGAGTGCAGGATAACCCACTGACTATTACACAGAAAACAGAAAGTTTTCAGGGCGTTTACGCTGCATATTTCATGAACGTCAGTAACACTCCCCATCCAACTTCGAAACAGTCCTATAAATGCACTGAAGTATGCAGAGAGCCAAGGCTGTGTTCATGAGAGAGCAGCGTCAAACAGAAAACTCCTTGTATTACGAGTGGTAGGTATTTTGATCAGCCAGAATTAGGCAACAAACATAGTATGTGGCTCTTTAAAAATATGGGACAGCCTATTTTTCCTGACTACGTGCGTACGTTTTTTTTCTAAATAACTTTCTAGGTGTACATGTGCAAACTCATATACACAGCACAATATATAAATGACTGTATCAACGAAAGATTAGATTCACCATTATAAGCCCAAAAAAGCAAATTTTGTCATTTTATTTAGAAAAAGAATCTAAAACAACGACATAAAAGATGTTTTCCGCGCGACATCGCATATACCAATGAACGCGGACTGAGAATAGTGCCACTTGTGCTGCTAGAGGCTGGGTGACGGTATAGACACTTGGAGGTCATTCATCTGGCACCCTATGGCACAGAGCGCTGAGGACCACATCCACTTAGCCTAAATATAGGGCCATTACCTCATGCCGTCTGCCCTCGCCTTGCTGCTGCCTAGTCTCTCTCTCTCTCTCTCTCTCTCTCTCTCTCTCTCTCTCTCTCTCTCTCTCTCTCTCTCTCTCTGAAGAAGGAAAGTTACGCATTCTTTCAAGATACTCTGAATACTTAACTTACAGGTAGACACGATACTGATGATCATTTTCAAAGTTCAAATTGAATCTAACGATTTATTTCTTAAGTCAAGTGGGTCAATGATGAAGAAATGTACTCTGTTCCAAGTTAACCTTCAGTTAACCGAAACAATCCAAAAACACGACAACAGTCGTTCAGGTACATTGCGAAACTCTTACCAAAATTCAGAACGAAATTTTTTTTTTCTTCTTCAGTGACGATGACAAACTGTTACGCAAGACTTTAACTTCCACATTATTATTATTATTATTATTATTATTATTATTATTATTATTATTATTATTATTATTATTATTATTATTATTATTATTATTAATGTTGTTGTTGTTGAGCTTGATAGGCAAGCTCCCACAGAACAGAATGCATTGTAATGAAGAGAACAAAATAATGAACTTTTGATAGGGCTAACAAGAAACATATGACCATAAAAAAAAATCCATTCTACGTAATGGTGAAAAATAGTGAATATTCATTTTTCGTCTTCACATTACCTCCTTAAAAACAGCAGCTATGATATATATTCATCTGTAATTATACAAGATATCAAGTGAAAAATGTAGAGGCATCCCGAGAGTGTAGAATAAAATCACTGGTACATCAGATTCGTTTGAGAAACCGCACGAGGAATCATTTCTTTTGGATATTCTTATTGTCATGCCTTACCAGAAATCATACGTGATACTTAGCGAGAAAAGCCTTCTTTCAAGTCATTAAATAAGGAAACGGTGTTTCTCTATATAGGTACTACTATTTACATTAGTTTTCGTATTGATAAAAGACCCAGAGTAACAGTATATCCATATATATAATATATATGTATATATATGTGTGTATATATATATATATATATATATATATATATATATATATATATATATATATATATATTCAGCTTATATATATAAGCCGAATATCACAGGAAAAGGATAGTCAGAAATCCGTACCGAGCGCTTTCGTCTTTAAGATATATTGTCGAGGCACGAAAATGCCCCAATAAAGGCGAAAGCGCTCGGTACGGATTTCTGACTATCATTTATCTGTGGTATTCGTTTATATAAAGACGTCACGTGCATCTACTGTGATTTTTAAAGCATATATATATATATATATTATATATATATATATATATATATATATATATACATACATACATACATACACACGCAAACGAAAAAATCCACCAGGGTTCTTCAATTATACTCAGTCGGATGTTACGCAAGAACAAGTCTTAGCTGAAATAATTTAATGGAAGAGAAAAACGACGTTGTCGATAAATTTAATTAGCGAAGGGTTCATTGCACCGTGAAAGTGAACTGTGAATGGTCTGTAACGTGACATTGAGAAACGTCGTCAGTTACCTTCCGGGAATGTGTGAGTGATGACGTCCTTCGAATCCGCTTCTGAAGGGGAGGTTTCCACCTGATAACTCACTCAATAAGTGAAGATGATCATTTAAATGCTACGTATTTACCTTAAAATAACTTTTCTTAAGTGGTAAAACTATTATTCATCTCATTCTTCTTCTTAAGAATCAAGTCTGATTTGATTACTCACTTTTGAAATAAGACAATATTGTAAATGTTACGCATTTGCTATCTAATTGCCTTTCTTAAGTGGTTTATCCTAAGTATCGATTTTGATTTATAAGCAGAATATTAAATTCGACGGAGAAAATGTCACATATTATATATAGATGAATGAAACTGCCTTTTCCACACTTCAAAATTAAATATAATTTTGTAGTTCACTTCTTATCTTTTCGTCATAAATTCCTCCGAGTAATTTACGAGCCAAATCACATTCACTTATTCTGGCTGATAAATCTGTAGAGCACAAAGTTCCTTTCGAGGTATTTTTTAATCAAAATACTTTCCAATTAAAATTCCTTACTTTAATACAGGTAGAAACAAACCATCTCTTTTGCTATTTATTTATCATTCTCTCTCTCTCTCTCTCTCTCTCTCTCTCTCTATAAGATGAAAAAATCTCGTCGTGACTACATCACACTTACAATAAAAAGAAGATATATTGTTATGGTACAAAATAGTTATCGGTAACAGAAATGTAAGTGAAAACGGTAAAAATAAAAACATAATTTTTGGGGGGCCATATATCCTTTTCTTGGCCCACGTTGACGCTGTACCCAATCACAGCTAGGGTGCCTCGGGAGCAGAAAGCAAGCCCCGTGTTCTATCACTGAGTTTCAGCACTATATACATACACACACACACACACACACACACACACACACACACACACACATATATATATATATATATATATATATATATATATATATATATATATATATATATATATGTGTGTATATTTATATATTAGATATCTATTAGAATAAGGTTGTAGCAATCAACCAAAGTGTACCATAGGCCAACCCCCGGATCCCGTTTGCAAGGTCCATGGATTACGCCAGGCTTACCACTAAAGAGTCTAATTAGCTCTAAACGAGTACTACCAGCTTCTGCTGTGCTCAAGACAAAACGAATGTGGGAATAGCTTCCTCACCAACTAAAAATCTTGCTGGGAAACAGGATGACTGTACAATGGCTGACACTGGCAGGTAATAACATATTGGTACTCGGAAAATCATTTGAGATATGGTTGATTGGCCCTAAAGCTTTTGCACCCTAGCTGTGACCCACCACAGCCAATTAACCATGAGGTAAACCTTTCAAGATTCAGATCAAAATCGTTACCCTTTATG
>NC_061109.1:40081277-40086277 GCF_015104395.2 Macrobrachium nipponense
ACGACGTGTCAGAAGTATATTTGGCCAAGTAATTTGACATTACAACAAGATAAAAGAAGACAGTAACACCTCAAAACCAGCCAACATAATCAACGCAAAAATAATTTTAAAGTATATTTCCCCGAGTTAGTCGACATGTTGAGTACGTTCACTAACCGAAATGCTAATATATAAGAAAAAGACACTAACACCTCTGAGCCAGTAAAGTTACCATTAATAAAATCCCAAAACAATAACAAAATAAACCCAGACAATACGATCAACGCTGCAACGTAAACAAAAGCAACGAGGCCCACCACCAACAACGGAACCAGACTATTGAG
Organism: Macrobrachium nipponense; assembly: GCF_015104395.2. Lineage (NCBI taxonomy): Eukaryota > Metazoa > Arthropoda > Malacostraca > Decapoda > Palaemonidae > Macrobrachium > Macrobrachium nipponense. The sequence goes on from NC_061109.1 coordinate 40,081,601, forward strand.
TTAATTTTATCCCCGACGGATGATTCAACGCGCGGACAACATTTGGACGGGGATGTCGTCGAGACGGAATTCCCGAAGCGCCATACTTCCGAGGCATTAAAATAACGGCAAATGATTCTACAGATACTTTTGGAGATTAGAGACACGAACGGAATGATTGCTCTGAGGAGAGAAATGGCACTACGACAAGATTCCGGTGATTGTGAAGGTGCCCCGCCAGAGGTAATGATCAGTGTAGAAATGTACATTACATATTGTACACATTTTCATACGTAAATGTGTTACATAAGTATGTGCTCTCTCTCATATATATATATATATGCATATATAATATATATATATATATATATATATATATATATATATATATATATATATATATATATATATAAAGGTATGGGGAACGAAGGAAAAATAAACAACGGAGTTCTCCTTCGTGGCTTATACCTTTATTTATGGATTTATCACGTTCCAAACTTTCGTGATTTCAGTTATACATACATACATACATACATATATATATATATATATATATATATATATATATATATATATGTATATATATATATATATATATATATATATATATATATATATTGTATGGGGCACGAAGGGAAAACAAACAACGGAGTTTTCCTTCGTGGCTTATACCTTTATTTATGGATTTATCACGTTCCAGACTTTCGTGATTCAGTTATATATACATACATATATATATATATATATATATATATATATATATATATATATATATATATATATCTATGTGAGAGAGAGAGAGAGAGAGAGAGAGAGAGAGAGAGAGAAAGAGAGAGAGAAATTACTGTGTGTATTATGTACAGCCATGCACTGTTTTTCACAAGTTATCTTTATAGAGGTGCCTCTCTCTTGAGAAAGAGTAATTCAGGTTTTCGAAAGTTGTGTGAATACAAAAAAATTGTCACGGTGATGTGATGACAAGGCAGGGCTCCCTAAAAAGGACAAGAAGACTACCACAGCCCCATTTATACTTTAACTACTGAATCACGGATGAAAACCGTGCACTAAAAACTTCCGAGGCAACAGCCACTACATGAAGAGTCACATTTATCTCCAACTTGCTCGCCTATCCTGTGCTTCATGGGTATCAAGGTCCTTCTTTTTCGATGACTTTTCCATTACCGATCTAGCCCTTTTTAGGTGTTCCTCTACTCCTCCAATCTGATTCCTCTGTACATTTTACCAGCCTAATCACAGTTTTATCTCAAGGGTAATAATATAGTCAATGACTAATCAAGCGTAAGCCTGTCTCACCAGTGTCCTTGGTATAAGTGTGCAGGTTGAAAGTACCTTCTTCAGGACTGTGAGGAACTTCCCCTGAGGTGGGGACTTCTTATCCCGATCCTCCTTTAAATTAGCCTCTTTTCGACGGTATGCAGACACTAGAGCCATAAACTCCCCTCCACCTTCTCCAAGCAATACAAGAAACCTAGGAGATGACAATAACCAAATATCATTGGGCCAATTCCATTAACCTTCCACCAACTTCAGGAGGATTGGTTTTCAGGGATCCTCTCTCTCTCTCTCTCTCTCTCTCTCTCTCTCTCTCTCTCTCCGGGCGTCGCATTCCCAAGGCCGTATCCGGGATATCAAATGCATCGCTAAGCTTGACCTAAAATATCCCGTTTCTGACAGGATAACTTTGATGTGCTTAATGTATAGCACCTGTCTGAGTACATTTCGATGCGAATATTGATGAAAAATAAATAGGAACACACTTCATGATTGCAAGAATCTTGAAACACGCAAGACTCGATCACTACCATGTACAGCCTTCCGATACTAACATTTCAAAATCAAAACCCATCAGAAAACGCTGAACGTTTTATTAACTATATACTTATTAAAGGTAGTAATTTAGTCCTCGTGACAGAACAGCAGGGAAGCATGGTATAATCATTAATGTGTATTGTCTTTCGACATGTTCTATTTTTGCGATACCATACCCTCGGCAAAAGCACAAACACATGTCACCGACCCGATGAATTACACATTCTTTCTCAAACACACTTTCCAAAACTTTCCACCCATAACTCTCACAGTTTAAGCATTGAACAATAAATCTGGAACGCTAACTGTGAAAAGCCACTGAACGTCAAAACCATCCAGCGTACCAAATGAGAAAAAGTAATCAGGCATATCGATATCTTATCTCATTACCTTGGCCGTGGCAATGACAGCTAAATCAGATCGATCAACTCCGTATCCTTCCTCATTTCCCGTCTCTCGCTTCCTACAATGACAGACAGACAGACAGACGTGAAAGCTATCACTGCCTGTCAACGAATGAAAGCGATTTATCCTTGGATCGTATAGAGACAAGGCTACAACTGTTGAAGGACGAGTACGTTTACATCCTAACTCATCGAACCGTGTGTAACGAATGCAAAAGCAAGGGGTCTGCTGGCCATGTGGTATATAGTACTCAGTGACGACTGCAATAATAAAAGTACGCAGTCCGGTTTCCAACCCAGCCAGCTTACCAAGTGGGTTAAATTACCATACGACCGCCATTAGCCAACGTATCTGATTCCCTGACCATTAACTGCTAGTTGGAGCCACCACACGGACGTCCCACGTCTAAACATCCAGAACAACAATTACCCGTACAGAAGGTATATATGGGACTTACGGCCAAGTGTCCTCAACACTGAGTGGTCTTGGAATGCAAATTCTATGTGTGCAGCACAGTGTCTGAGGGTTACTCAAAACTTAGGACACAGTTTACAGGACTTTATCTCTAATATATATATATATATATATATATATATATATATATATATATATATATATATATATATATATATTTTAGAGAGAGAGACCTTACCTTACAGACCTTACATCTTGTTCGGGTTGCCCCAGGTCCCTCAGTGTGAGACACCTCTAATGTCTACCAGAGAGTTGCTAGAATATCTTCTGGTATATTTTGCATCTTCCAATCTTGGATGGTCTAACGCATTAAATAGACGCTGCACTATCTATGCTGGTGCGTAGTGGATTAATGACCTGTGTGCTTTCCTTATTTTTCCTGGTATAGTTTTGGGCACTATTAATCTACCTCTGCTTGCTCTTTCTGATATTTTTAGCTCCATGATGTTTTCGGCTATTCCTTCTATCTGTTTCCATGCCTGAATTATCATGTAGCGTTCTCTTCTTTCTAGACTATATAATTTTAAGGATTGTAGACTTTCCCAGTAGTCAAGATCTTTAACTTCTATTCTAGCTGTAAAGGACCTTTGTACACTCTCTATTTGTGCAATATCCTTTTGATAGTGTGGGTACCATATCACATTGCAATATTCAAGTGGACTACGAACATATGTTTTATAAAGCATAATCATGTGTTCAGCTTTTCTTGTTTTGAAGTGCCGTAACAACATTCCCATTTTTGCTTTACATTTTGCCAATAGAATTGCTATTTGATCATTGCATAACATGTTCCTATTCATCATCATACCAAGGTCTTTAACTGCTTCCTTATTTGTGATTGTCTCATTATTAGGTCCCCTATATGCATATAGCTTTCCTTCTCTGTCTCCATGATTTATTGATTCAAATTTATCAGAGTTAAATACCATCCTATTTACCTCTGCCCAATCATATACTTTGTTAAGGTCTCTTTGTAGCGCGTTCCTATCTTCATCACAAGTAATTTCTCTACTTATTCTTGTGTCATCGGCGAAACTACTCACTACCGAGTCCTTAACATTACTGTCTATGTCTGCAATCATAATAACAAACAGTAATGCAGCTAACACCGTACCTTGTGGCACAACGGATATTACCTTAGCTTCATCCGATTTCTCATTGTTTGCAATAACTATCTGTTTTCTGTTGTGTAAAAATTCTTTTAACCATCTTCCTACTTTATCCACTATATTATGTTTTCTAATTTTCTTTGCTTATATATCATGATCTACCTTGTCAAAAGTTTTTGCAAAGTCTAGATAAACCACATCTGTTTAATTTCCGATTTTCATATTTTTGTATATGTTCTCACGGTGGACTAACAGTTGGGTTTGTGTACGCTTTTCAGGTACGAAACCATGTTGTCCTTTATTAAACAAATTATTTTTTGTTAAATGTTTCATAATATTTTTCTTCATTACCCTTTCATACACTTTCATAATATGTGATGTTAGACTCACAGGCCTATAATTACTTGCCTCTAGTCTTGATCCACTTTTGAAAGTAGGGGTAATATATTCTAATTTGTGCTCATCATAAATCTTGCCTGTATCTACACTTTGTCTTAATAATATTGCAAGTGGCTTTGCAATATTATTGCAATAGAATGAACTACTTTCTTTAACAAAATAGCTGGGACACCATCAGGCCCTGCTGCAGCTCCATTTTTAATTTCATTGATAGCCTTTACAATATCAGCTTCATTAATATCTATGTCTGCTGAATATTCACTATTTTCATCCCTTACTTCTATATCATTATCTTCATTATCAATTCTAGGGGTGAATTCTCTCTTATATTGTTCTGCCAATATGTTGCATATTTCCTTTTTTCCATTCATTAATCTCCCTTCAATTCTTAGAGGGCCTATTTCTATTCTTCTTTTATTCATCTTTTTTGCATACGAGTGCAATAGTTTGGGGTTTTCCTTGATATTTACTAGGGTTTTTT
>NC_061109.1:40091277-40135284 GCF_015104395.2 Macrobrachium nipponense
GTGATCCTCCTGAGACTGTGTTGATAGCTGGGCTGGCCAGCCACCGGATTCCAATGCAATGGGATGTTCGCCCTTAAGCGAAATACCACCTAGGATAAGCAAATGCGCAACCAACGAAGTGAGAATCCAAAATGGTAAGCCACGAGAGGACTGTTGTGGAAATCAAAATTAATATATATATATATATATATATATATATATATATATATATATATATATATATATATATATATATATATATATATATATATATTCAGAAATAAGTATGAAAAAGATTCCTGCAATGCTTTTAGATGCAGCTGAAGAGGAATAGTTAGAAAACGCCGAAAACTAAATTTATGCTCAATTCTTATTTCAAAGGTAACTAATATTATGAAATTTGATCTAATACACACACACACACACACACACACACACACACACACACACACACACACACACACACACACACACACACACACATATATATATATATATATATATATATATATATATATATATATATATATATATATATATAGGTCACTTTTTACCAGCTACGTAATGTATATAATTCTTCCATTTGGATATTAGGCTTTGCAGTAACAAGAGTATCCAAAGATTATGATGAAATCGAGATGCTAATATGGCATGATGGTTTTTACACACGCACGCACACACACACACACACACACACACACACACACACACATATATATATATATATATATATATATATATATATGTAAAACTAGGGCGGTCTAGTGGTTAACTGAATTACCTCGCCTGGGTTACTCTACTTCGTTAACCTCTTTTGACTTCTGCAAACCACATTATTCTTCACTTAGACAGCCAGTTCAAGACTGTTTCGTGGTTACGCAAGCCGTTCATTGCGGTCATCGTTATCCAGACATTTCCATTACTAACAATATGCACACATTTTTAATAATCAGTCAAATTGCCACTGACCTAGCTAATAAGAGTTCACAGAACAAAAGCACATAAAATAAACAAAAGCAAAATGGATTCCTAACTATAACCCACTTCATGTTGACCGGATCTTGGATAATTCGGCGTCAATAACCAAGATATTGTAACGCGAGTTTCAGTAGCCATCAATCAACAAATCAACTTAAACCTTCATAAATATTCGCCCGTTTTGATCAAACTACGATAAATTGACAATTACACTGTAAAATTATAATAAACAAAATAAATCTGAATTCGCTGACGATTTCTGATAAAAGGCTATCAAGTCATTTTCTCCTGAACTTGAGCACTGTGGTTTACAATTCCCATATAAATAAATATGTAAATAATGAAGGGCATATAACCCCCGGTTTTTCAATAGTTTGGCCATCTTTCCCTTTCACTGGTAAATATTGCTTAATAATAACAAGAAATATATTTATTAATTATAATTTGTACAGAACGATTTGTAATAGTATTAGTTTATTCCTCTCGACCCAAGCAATCCCATTTTACTGGATTATGGAAACTTTACCATATTCATACTAGATTCCTTGACAGTTTTAGCCACTTTCTCTCTCTCTCTCTCCCTCTCACTCGCTGGCATATTTTCCGTGTCTCAGCAGAAAAGAATGTAAACCTTCGCAAGAATCACAAGCGACACGTGAGGTCGACTGACTCGAGAATCACCTTAGCAAGAATGGCAACAACAACAACATCCTTCTTTGCGCTAAATTAAACTGACGTTGTTTTAACACGGGCTCTTGTTCGGTAGATGGAAAATTCACCGTGGCAGCCTTTTCCAAATTCAGGTCAATGCCAGTTCGCACGGAGTTGACGACGACGAATACATAATAAAAAAGTAAATTATTTGGTTATGCCATGGAAACACGTACGCCAAATTTAGGATAAAGTTTTCGTTCACTCACGCGATGACCACTACACTATTATTATTATTATATTACAATTATTATTGCTATGAAATTCCCAATCTCGTGAAGAACAGTTTGTGTACTAAAAATCCGCAATTATATAGTAAATTGTATTACTATGTAAACGACAAACGCCAAGACTTGCGGACACCTGATCGGTGTTTATCATCAGTTTTGTTAACGTAAACACTGTTCGAAAAATCTTTGCTTTTGTCTTTTTCACAGTAATACAATTTACTATATAATTGTGGATTTTTAGTACACAAACTATATAACTGTGGTTTTTCATTACACAAATCATTATTATTATCAATTTTGTCAATATGCTTGTTTTCTCCCTTAGTAAGGAACCCGAACGACTGTCTGTCATTTAATTTTGCACAACAACAACAAAAACTGGCTATTTGCTCCATTTCAGTAAAAAAAAAAATTACTGCTAGTTGATTTCTAGACATTTTGCGCCAATGTGGAAAAAAATATTGGCTACTTGATTCCTAGCTATTTTGCACCATTACAGAAAAAATATTGGCTATTTGATACCTAGTTATTTTGCACCATTACAGAAAAATATTGGCTACTTGATTCCTAGTTATTTTGCGCCATTACAGAAAAAATATTGACTACTTGATTCCTAGTTATTTTGCGTCAATGTGGAAAAAATATTGGCTACTTGTTTCCTAGTTATTTTGCACCATTACAGAAAAAAATATTAGCTAATTGATTTCTATTTCATTTGCGCCAATGTAGAAAAAATATTGGCCACTTGATTTCTAGTTAATTTTCACCAATGCAGAAAAAATATTGGCTATCTGATTTCTAGTCATTTTGTACCAATGTAAGAATGTTGGCTACTTAATTTGTAACAATGTAGAAAAAATATTGGCTACGTGACTTCTAGTTATTTTTGCACCAATGCTGAAAAGATATTGGTTTCTTGATTTCTATTAAAAATACTGGTTACTCGATTTCTAGTTATTTTGCACCAATGTTGAAAAAATACTGGCACCTTGATTTCTAGTTATGTTTGTTTGTTTGTTTGTATGGTGTTTTTACGTTGCATGGCACCAGTGGTTATTCAGCAACGGGCTTCAGGTGACTTCCGAACCACGTCGAGAGTGAACTTCTATCACCAGAGATACACATCTCTCACTCCTCAATGGAATGGCCGAGAATCGAACCCGCGACCACCGAGGTGAGAAGCAAACACCAAACCAACCACGCCACGAGGCGCTAATGTGAAAACAATATTGGGTATTTGATTTCTGGTTAATTTGCACCAATGTAGAAAAAAAATACTGATTACTCGATTTCTAGTCATTTTGCAACAATACACAAAATAGAATGGCTACCTGGTTCCAAATCTGCCCTTGGGGTTTATATTTACAATGATTCCGTCTTGATTAATGTGTTGGTGACCATCCCAATCATTTCTTTGATGACTTCAGCTCAGGTTTTTATTTCCTATCTCTGCCATTCCTTCGATGACTCAAACTCGATTATTCTTTAATTGTTCTTTATCTCGGTAACTCTTTCAGTAACTCTGTGTACAATGATTTTCTTTAAAACATTATTCCAGTGAATCTTTCATTCATTCATTTAGCGACTACTGCAGATTCATTCATTTTCACCTGTGATTCGTTGTGATTCTATCACAGAAATTAATTTAGTGGTAATCAGTGACTCCTTTAATAACTTGATTGCTTACACAGTACCTCAATCAGTGATTCATTTGGTGAATCGTAGCTTATTTCATTACGCCGTCTCTGATTTATTCCGCAACGCCCTGTAAATTGGGATTAATTCCAAAACCTTTCCCTTTACTGTTCTACAATTCTCAATTATTTTAAAGACTTCCATGACTTTCTCTGAGCCATTTCCTAAATTATTTCACTACTCCCTCCAGTAACGCACCATTCATACAAACAGAGCGATTAAGATGAGTTCCACGAATGCGTTGCAAGATTCATAAGCTGTTTATGATTCTACCAATGGTTTTTAATTGGCTCTAATCCCCCAATGATTTGTGACTTGCTCTACAACTCACTGACAAGCGATTCACTTCACAACCCTCTCCCAGCATTTCGACATTCTTTTAACAACACCATTTCAGCGATTCGCGAATCAATCTGCGTCAACCTCTAGCAATTTGGGATTCGGTCACCCTCTCCACAGATTCGTAATGTTCTACAGCTGCGTCTCAGGCAGCGATTCGCGACTCTCTCAGCGCTTCCTTCCCTCTGTTTGTGATTCGGAGACTCTCTCGGTGATTCGTTATTTGATCGACGAGGCCCTCGCAGCGATTCGCGATCCACCCCCCCTCCCCTCCCTGGCGATTCGTTCAGTGACGAAATAGGTCAGCTAGTAGGTGTATAGGAGTACCTCCCATCAGCTTACTCCGAGGGAAGTGAGAGTACATGAGGGTTTTTGTGATTTGCGGAAGTTTCATTAATGAGACAACGCCTCTTTTTTTACGAGTAGTTCTCTGTAATCTTACCTCGTTGAGGAACATTAATTGAAGCTCTAGCAGGTAGTAACTTGCGCGCTAACCTCGTTATATACGTTGGGATATTCAACCCGCATTAAGCTCTTTGGGAAAGGTTTTTATTTGCGTTACCTGAAAATTATGAAAATTACATAGATGTCACGGCCACGCAGTTGAAAGATAAATAAAAGAAAATATGCCTAAATTCACTTGGAAACAATGAAAGAGGCCGATGACTTCATTATTAATATTTATCTATTGTAAAACGCTCATAGGTGAAAAAAAAGAGAATGAGAATGAAATACAGATAAAAAATAAAATATTAAAGATAAATCATTAATCGGAAAAGACAGGAAAGAGACAGTTAGAATAAAATAGAGATAAAAAATCAAATATCAGGAGATGCACACATATACACATACATAACCAACAATTACGAATCATACACAAAAAATTCAGTACCTCAATACAAACATCAGAGAGGCGCAGATTTCACAACGCGCGCACACGGATCGTCGCATCTTAATAAACGCAGAAGAAGAAGAGGGTGTGTTGGATTAAGCACCTTAAATTATTCCTACCGAACCATGTCTCCGTGTCGACCTTGTTTGTTTTGTCCTAGTCAAAGCGTGACAGGCAAAAGCAATAAGTGGGGGAGAGAGAGAAAGAGAGGAAATAAGCGTTTTACTGTTAGACATGAACATAGGAATTGATATGTCAATGTAATGTACGGCCCAGACCACACTACATTATATATATATATATATATATATATATATATATATATATATATATATATGTGTGTGTGTGTGTGTGTGTGTGTGTGTGTGTGTGGTGTGTGTGGTAAAAGAGGAAGACAGCAGTCTCTGAAATATAGTATTTTCTCTCTATATTTTGGCGTTTTCATATGCTCCTTTTATTATTATTATTATTATATGTATATATATATGTATGTATATCCTCTATAATATATACGTACATATGAATATATGTGTGTGTATGTGTGTGTGTATTACCGAATAGCGTGAGAGGCAAAAGCAATAAGTGGGAAGTAGAAAGGAAGTCGGTGTTGTACAGCTTGACATGAGCATAGGAATTTATATTTGAGGGTAGGGTGGACACGCAATATTATATATGTATATATAAATACATATATATGCATATATACATATATGTGTACGTGTGTGTGTGTATATATACTACCGAATTTCAATTATGCTGTCCATACATTCATTCTTCATTTGAATGTGTGACACTTAGGGGCCATAACAGTTCTCAATATTTCCCCACCCAACCAATAACTGCCCAATCTATTTTCCTTTCTTATAAGACATCCCTAACAAGTTTCTCTCTCTCTCTCTCTCTCTCTCTCTCTCAGGACTCCTGCTACCTTTAACACATCTTATACATCCAATATTTGCACTTTGACATCCTACTCCATAACATCGGCTAAAATAATGATCTGTTTTCATTCTTACTTAACACCTAAAGTTTGTATCCAAAGAAAGCCAAAGTCCAAATAAGAATTCTAAGTTTGCAAACTACTGTATACTTGAATTTTATATAACGAAAGTTTAGGAAGCAAAAAACCTTACATACAAATACACAGACTATACTGATAAACAAAAAGATACACATATAAATAATATAAAGTATGCTCACATATATTCAGTGTAAACAGGTGAATTATTGTTTCTAAAAAATAGGAATTGTTTACATATTATTAAATTGCACATGCTTTCATGCAAGTATACTTTTAATTCTGCTGTATTCATTCACACAAATGCTACTAAGACAAGAATGCATATATATATATATACTTGATTAGGCGGCTGAGAGAGAGAGAGAGAGAGAGAGAGAGAGAGAAGAGAGAACTCCGTAATGCATAATTTTACCAAGACAAGAATAACTGTCCCTAATAGCAACACGTCCTTAACAGGAAATAAGAACTTACGAACACGCAACCTTCGGAGTCAACCATTCCATTCCAACAAGGAAAGTGACCGAAACGGTGGTCACTGCTCTTCAAAACTAAACAATGCCGACACAAAGACTTCCACAGGCTCGCCGCCGGGTAATATCCGATAAGATTTTAGTTTCGAATCTCGGCTGCGGAAGGAATGGAACGCGCGAAGTCAGATTTAAACCCCAGATAGCGCTGCAAACAAGAAACCATCTTTCAAAGAAGGAAGTGGTCAGGAAAAGGCTGATTAAGAGATCGGGGGACAAAAGCCCGAAGGGGCCTTCAAACGTAAATTTCCTGCTCGCGATGAAAGGTAGGTTGATGGGAATTGCACTCTGCTTCAAGCATGAAAGTGAAATTATGGTAAGAGCGTAACTGCCGGAACGTTTACATAACATAGCCTGAGGCAACGATAGCTCTCTTTTTGCCAGTGTATTTCAGCCCTAGTATTTTTGAATTTTTTTCCGTGAATCTACAATTTACCTCAGACATTTGAGTTAAATGACAGCCAGAAAGTAATTCGCACTTTCATATACCATTTACCTTAGGTAGTTGTATTTTTCAACTGCTCTATAAATGGAATAAAAAATAACTTAAATCTTTTACTGTCATTTTCGGACCTCACACAGAAATTAAATTGAAGCAAAACATCAATGAGATTACATAGCAAGTAGGTACAAACAAAATAGCCTCACAACTTCACTGTGTAGTATACATATTCATACTACTCGTGTTAGGCCTCAATAACACGGGATGGTTTAGATTCCAGATTCTTCAATGTACAATGCACTAGCTTTCGAAAACATATAGTGGCTTGGTACCTGATGAAGAAGACTGTGTATCTTCGAAATCTCGTACTTTGTAAATTTTATTTTATAAATGAAAGTATCAGGAATCTGAACCATCCAGTCTTACTGAAGCCTAACACGATTCGTATGAATAATAATGTACTGCGTATAAACAATCAGTCATAATATACAGTCACCAAAGTATATTCAATACCAAGTCACCCAACACTCTCTCTTATTTGTAAAAACACACCTACTAGCTTCTATCTAGCCTCTCCACAGACCATATTAGTCACTTCGAAAGCATAAAAAGAAGCCGAAGAGGGCAAGTGCGATATGAAACACGTCAGGAGGACATGGACCGACGAGCAGAAGGGAGGGTTAAGGGGTACCGGGGGTCAGGGTGAGAGTGGAAAGAAAGGCGGTGGGTAGGTGGGGGGGATAGAGGTATTAGAAGGAAGAGTTTATAAAGGGGTGATGATGATGATGATGGCTATCCCATGAGGGGGAGACTGTTCCTACTCGTCCACCCTCCGAGTGCTGGCTTGATGTCTGCTGTGTGTGTGTGTGTAAGAAAGAGAGAGAGAGAGAGAGAGAGAGATTCTTATCAAATATACAGACAGAGAGAGAGAGAGAGAGAGAGAGAGATTCTTATCAAATATACAGACAGAACGAAAGCACAGCGTATTCTGATTAATAAAATACGAGGCAAACTGAATTACCCTGAAATATAAATATGAGTAATGTTTTCTTAAGACACCAAAAGAAGAAAATCTTCTCGTGATGAAAATGACGAGGATGAAATAGATTCATGAAGTTGAGGAAAGAGGAAGTCACTGAGAGCTTAAGATAAATATACTTTGAAGAATTGTCCTGTTTTTCATCTATTTATCTAGTTACCTACACATCTTTATAAACGTTTGACCCCTATAACCTCTGTCATCACAAGATCAACTTATCCTAATTGCCTGATTTTCAAAATGGAATAGAATAAATGAAATGAAACCTCTCCCGAGGAAGAGACAAACTTGAGCAGACTAAACCAAAAGGCCAAGTGTTGGATGGAGTCGAGACAGATGATTCCTCAGCATCAAACAAAACAAGGCCATGTAAACAATATCTCGGGTTTCGATGCAATATTCTTCCCACAGCTTCCCGCCTTGCGAGATGCGGGCTTACCGAGTAGCAACACTTACAGTACTCCACAATGTGTAGAACAAAAAGAAGTAAGTAGAATAGCAGGATACCGATAATGCCATAAAAGACAATGAAATAAGGGGAAATGCAAACATAAATGCCGTAGGCTACTGCATATATCCCAGAAGGCATATACAGAAGAGTCATTTCCTGGTCGACACTACCAAACAATGGATTCATTATTATTGCTAATTATGACAAGACATGATAAAACATCCAAGAAGACTGAAAGATTCAATATTCAAATGTGATATTCACCACGGTACAAGCCAGAAAGGGTTTCTATCAGCACGTTCTAAAATTACAACCCCAAACGATACCCGAGTGGCTAACATTGAAAGTATTTGACCAGCGTTCGTTGTGTGCTCTGGTAACCATGATGCGTTTTAACGGTAGATATCAAGCGCAAATCTTGAAAATTGGAGACAACAGTTCTAGCTTTATTCCCTTGTATTCCTAGACCATGCGAAATTAGTTTAACGCACACATATATAAATGTGTCCCTTTGAGAATTGTTCATGAAACCCTTGGGTATTTGAAAAAAAAACTACTCGCATTAGAGAAAATAATGTGTACGGATCTCAAATTCTTATTCATTTCTTGAAACATTACGAAGAGGAGTGCCCAAGGAAAGTTAATGTCCATTCCCATTTGTATTTACACAAAGGGTTTGTCAAATGTACTTCACAGCCGGGGGGTGAAGTTCAAGACGTCTTTGCATATCATTCGATTTTATTTCCCTATTAACAACTTAAGAGGATATAATTGAGAAAACTAGTATATGTTTTTACGAGTGTTAAGGAATGAATGGTATTTAAGCACGCAAAACTTAAAAAGATAAAATGACTTATTTTTTAACATTCACGAGAATACTTTGAGACTGATTGCGCTATGCAGTTATGCAAGCTGTCAACCTTTGAGGTTTTGACTGAAAATGGTGTTATCAGTATGAAATTTTCGGCTAATTTAAACTCCTTTTGACTTCTTCCTATTTTTGCTCTCCATTTCTGAATATACTACAGGAGTTAAGGGATTAACTGTGCCACTCCTCGAGTTGCTTACGAAACCCGATGTATTTTAATCTGTCAAAGATACAATCTATACTAACTACTGCTGCAAGAATCCACAAGACTCTAGCTTCCTCCGAGTTATGCAAAACACCGCAGAATATGCCAGACAGGGGCATTTGTTTCGAGGAGAAAAAGACTATGGCAATACAACGTGCAAAAATGATGTTGAGCACATTCACACTTAACACATCCAGGCCATGTTCAACCTTGTTGTTATTATTATTTTTCAGATGGACCCTATTCATATGAAACAAGCCTACAGGTTCCAAAGAATGTGGTGCTAATCAGGAAATAGGAGAAGGTACAAGGAAATACAGAAAGAAGAGCTCTCACTTATTAAAAAGAAAAAACTAAATTAATAAATAGATAAAAATGCAAGGAGAATGCTTTGTACCGTACTCCTGTCCATTCACGAATCTGGCAGTATAAGTAGGTAATGCAATTTCCAAGCTCAAAAAATAAGTAAAGGTATATTCAATACATCCGGGTTCTCCGGCCGAGACTAAAGGGGACGTCTAATTTAAAATTAGGATATCATGCATAAAGCAGAGTTGTTTGAGGATGGAGGGAGCCAAGACAGAAGTTGAACACATGGGGTAGTGAAAACTCACCCCTAAATTTAACTTTCATTTCTCCTTTCCGGAAAAATGGTATCAAACATATAAAGGTTTGAAGTAGAACTTAATATGCCTATTGCGTGTGTGCTCAATAACGCCTGAGTAATGGAGGAAAATGAAGAGATGTGTAAACAACCTAAACACAAACTTTTTTCTATCAAATTATAAATCAATAGAGGAAAAACTTTTTTAATTTGTCGAGCAGTATTAAAAAATTACATTGTTATTAAGTAATATCAGTCCAAGATTAAGGATATAAATCACTTTCTTTGAAAATGACCTTGCCCCACTTTTCAATGAACTAATTCTAACTAAATAACTCTGAAAGCAAGTTATACCATTTACAAGTTAAGGACACGACCGTCCACATGACTTCACAGGTTTTGTCAAACTGCCAATTGAAATGCGGGCGTTTGCGCTGGTCCTTCTGTTGCGTGTGTGACTCATTCTCACATCCACCATATTTCAACTATATTTCCTTTAACAAGAGCGAGTATTTCGTGATGTTTTCCTAAGAGGTGAAAAGTAGCTTTCAGTGATATTTTCGTACCTACGAGAGGAAGTTACGTAATGTTTTCGTAAAGAGGGGCGGGATTCTAATAGTATTTTCTTAAGCACAAATGAACTATTCCTCGACAATATTTCGCAAATTAGAGCGGGGATATTTCGAGAGGTTTTCGTAAACCCATGACAAGTATATTATTTCGTTATTTTTTTTTTCGTAAACTTACGAAAAGCTTTGGAATGACGTTCGTGAACCTGGGGTAGGGATTCTTCAACGAAAATTAAGTGAGAAAAGGGGAAAGTGACTATACTTCGTGAATACAAAAACAGACCAGCGGTAGTCATAACCCTCAAGATGCACACAATATATAGGCAGTATATGTATACATATATGTGTGTACATGTATACGTGTATATATACAATGTGTATATATGCATAACTAAAAATTTACGTTGTGACGTCTAATGAAAATTTCGCAATTGCATGAATGAGGTTTATCAAAGTGATTTTGTAATTAAAAGCAAGATGAATTACATTTTCGTACATGTATATAATGGTTACAATTTTCGTAATTTACATATATATGTGTGTAAGTAAATATGATATAAAGTAAAATTTTCGTAAACACATACAAAACTTCATTATAATTTCAAGGGTTAAGGCAGTGAATTACGGAAAATACTTATACTTCCTTCTCTGCATAACACGATATCATTCGTTGTAATATGTGAATAAGAAGGTTTTCCCTGGATCGAAATCAAATTCCCAATACGTGGCGTGCTTGTAAGCCCCCTACACGGATAGTTTTTGCAATAAATGGTTATTTAGCTACGAGATATTGACCGCGAGTTCTGGTATTTTATAAATATCAACGGTGGCAGTCGAAGTCTTTGAATCAGCAAATTGTTTTTCATAAATGAAGAATGATTATACGAAGAAAGTTTCCGAGTAAATTGCACTTGTCAACTTGAAATAGATTTATTTCATATTGTTCTGAAGCAGTGTAATCTGTTTTGTAAATCATGTAATTAAACATTTATGCCAGTAGCCCCAGAGTTCTACTACCTATTTCAATCACTATATTATGAATTACAATGCTGCCGTTTCATGTGACATGGAGTCTTCTAATAAGAAAATATATATGCTCTACCAGAAAACACCAAGTGCAATATCCCCAACAGCTTGTCACACAGAATTCAAGGACATACAGGAGAAGGTACCAAACCTTTGTCCTCCCACGTCAGGTCCTTGGAACGATCCCTTTGAAGGGCGTAACACAATCTGCCTACGACGATAAAAGATACCTGTGATTCAGATAATACGGAAACCACAAGACGCGTTACATCCTCGCTTCTCTCAGTATCCTGTCATCGTCAAGTAATGCGCAGTAGATGGTAAGTTACGAAATTCAACATTCGGATGACTGAAGTTATTGTGAAAAAAATGAGTATATAAATAAATACATTAAAAATACAATGGTTTTGTTGTCCGGGTGTGTTTACGTACTTGAATATCAAAAATATGGTGGACATCATTTTCATTTTAACGTTCATTATTACTAATTGTTTGTATGGTATTTTTACGTTGCATGGAACCAGAGGTTATTCAGCAACGGGACCACGACTTTACGTGACTTCCGAACCTCGTCGAGAGTGAACTTCTATCACCAGAAATACACATATCTTACAACTCAATGGAATGCCCGAGAATCGAACTCGCAGCCACCGAGGTGGCAGGTCAAGACCATACCGATCACGCCACTGAGGCGATATTACTTTACGTGAAATTATTATCACTGCATCGTTCTCATTATTGTAGTTATTATTTTTTATTGGTTATTAATATTATTACCGAAGCTCCCACGTAGATGAAATGGATGAATCCATATACAGTCAACAACGACTGCTTCTAATAATAATGAGTTAACCAACAACGGAGAGCAGTTCGTGTTAACACGTATAGAAACCAGAGCTGCCTCATAGTGGTTCATAACAACCACCACGAGCATATATATATATAATATATATATATATATAATATATATATATAGTATATATATATATATATATATATATATATATATATATATATATATATATATATATATATATGTGTGTGTGTAGTGTGTGTTTGTGTGCGTGTGTGTATGTGTGTGTGTGTGTGAACATCTCCATTTGCAACTATGAAACGTCATGCTATTCTCCTGCATACCTTGCCTTCAACGAATCTCTTTCGATGAACTGTAGAAACCTTACGAAAACCAATATATATATTTTTATGTATAAATATTCATACGCCACGGGAAATACTTACAGGTTCCAAATATTAGCAATAATTACGAGAAAAAAACTGATGTGAATATAATACGACAAAAACTGCTTGGAACAAAGTACAACGAAAGATTAACACAAACAAAATCAGCTTTAAGTCACTGATGAGCGGAGGAAGAACAACTATTTTTTTGTTACTATTATTCGTGTTGCCTATCAGCTTAAGAGCAATAAATAAAGAAAAACAATAAATAAAAAAGATAAGCCACAGTATGAGGTTGCAAATATCTGCATGGCCCCCTCTTGGCCTTCCACCAACGCCAATAAGAAAATGTTCACATTAAGAGAATAGTTACTGGTGAAATTAATGTTTTCGTTACAAGTAACCTTTCACATGGTATAGATATCTGCAAAACAAACACGAATATCTGTTTATACGTACAAACGCGCACTCAAGCTTGTGCAGATGTCCTGTATTTAGATACACGCGGTGTGTTTGTACAAACACGTGCTCGAGCCATGTACCGTGCAGTGCCTATGTTCCTATTTGTGTTAACAAATACATTCGTAATCCGTTTGTGGTAAACACGTACAAAGCTACGCACCTGTTCTTCTTGGAATAGAAAAGAATATAGAATTTAGGCCAAAGGCCAAGCGCTGGCATCACTGAGGTCACTCAGAGCTGAAACTAAGTTATAAAAAAAAAGAAAAAAAAAATGTGTGAGGTGTAACAGGAAGAAAACTTTTCAGCTGCATTATAAATCAATTGCTAGGAGAGGCTAGAAAGTATGATAGAAGAAAGAGAAAGTGAAAAAAGGTACAGGAAAAGGAATGAAAAGGATTGCAGCTAAGGGCAGAAGGGACACTGCAAAGAACCTTAAGTGATGCCTACAGTGCACCGCATGAGGTATACATACTACTGACGGCACTAACCCCTTACGTAGAGCTGTTCGTGTTAACACGCACAAACCAGAGCTGCTTCATAGTGGTTCATAACAACCACGTGCATAACTCCGTAGGTGTCTGTATGTAACAAACACGTGCACTAACTACGAAGTCGTCTGACTTTGAGAAATAACTCCAGTCCCCTATTATCCTATGAGAGAAAAGTACAGACAGGAAATATCTACTTTTGCTTCGTTTTGCTTCGTCCCGATAATGCAACGGTTATTCGAAATCAATGGCATTTTTTGTTTATGTAAATTTTTCTTTGGAGATTTGATTTTGATTTATATAGATTTTTGGCATTAAACCAACTGCGACAAATAAGGCCATTCAGCGCTGAAACCGAAATTGACAGTCAAAGGTTTGAAAAGTGCAACAGGAGGAAAACCTCACGGTTGCACTATGAAACAATTGTTAGAAGAGGGTCGACAGTAAGATAAAAGAAAGAGAATATGAACGGAGGTACAGTAAAAAATGAAAGTAGTTGCAGCTAGGAGCAGAAGGGATGCTGAAAAGAACCTTAAGTAACTTAATTCCTACATTGCACCGAATGAGGTGCACTGACGGCACTATCCCCCCTACGGGATTGCTGAATAGAAAATAAAACAACAGGAATTCCATATTCTAACACGTAAGCAGACATACAGCTCGCCATGAATAAATCTCGTACTGACAACAGATATATATAATTGTATATGGCTAATTACTCAATTTCACCTACCTCGAACTATTATCAATGACATATTTTTGTCATATTCCACCAGTGAGCAGGGATACAGAAGTACTTGAAATACGGTTGCAACATGTAAATTGTGTTTTATGGGCCTTTTTTTATCTTCATGGTGTACTATCGGATTAAAGTAAAGGACATTCATATTTTGTAAGATGTCATGTCCACCTAAACTTTCACGTAAATAAATAAATGAAGGTCAACCTTTGAAAAGAAACGAGCAAAACGAAACCCTGTATCGCACATAAGCTAGGCTATGAAAAGCGCGCCAGGACCCAGAGTCACAAAGGACCCCCTTCACGGGACCTCCTCCTCATTATGGCGAATTTTCAAATGGTAACGTCTTTCTTCCTTGTTTATAATATAACAAGAGGGAAAGCGAGAGGCATCCCAAGGCTCGGTCTCGGTGACTTGTGTTTGTTTGTGATTTTGTGTGGTTATTCTCCTTCGTATTTTGGGAGTTTCGTGTACAAATAATAATTATCTGTTAGCTCTGCGTATCTATACAACTTTATGAGATTAAAAAAAAAAATATTTGTTTAATTCTTTAATGATGACTTGTGTTACTGCGAAATCAATGTTTAAAGCAATTGAACTTTATCCAAAAATAACACTATATTATATATTATTTATATAGTTTGTGTATATATATATATACATATAGGTATATCGTCCATGGAAAAATCGTATTAGTGTATACTGTAATCTTCATCCTTAATTTGACTTTGTTTTCAATAGGTAATCTAACATAACTTCCATAAGTTGTTAGTATATCATTATCTCTTTCTTTGCAATAACGAAATTTCAATAACGACTACCAGTTGTTACCATTTTGCTCTTTTCAACTCGCCCCAGTCTCTCCCTCTCTTTCTCTCGCATAACCTTGAAGCCCCAATGGTTCCTTATCATGATCCTCTCCTCATGCGTCCTACGCCATCTCTCATATATCATGAAGTCCAGCTCCTCTGTGCTCGACCTTCTTACTTGATCTCCACCTCCAGAGCTCCTACTTGAAAGCGAGGGAGAAGGAGTGGGAGTGGAGTATGACTCATACCTTCTCAAGGACTAGTGTCTGCTTCTATCTTCAAATATTCAATCAGGACTGATCTAAGAGCAAGTGGTGTAAAGTAGTCCTCGTAGAGCTCTATCGTACAAGAGAAGCAGTTAGGGGCGTGCATATATATATACGGTATATATATATATATATATATATATATATATATATATATATATATATATATATATATATATTTGATTAGCGTAGTCTATGTAGGGTTCAAAGTGCTACTTATGAGCATCCTTTATTTGGCAGTGAAAGTATAAATGTTACGATGACAATTTATAAATTCTCTTCTCGGGGGATCCCCTATTAGAGGAAATGGCATAACAGAGCAGGCAAGTATACATTCAAGTGTACACGAACACAGATCTCTAATGTTGCATAATGCATTCTCGCATCAAATTCAAGTTGCAAATCTTATCCAAATTTCGTATTGCTAAATGATTATCAGTAGTGCAGATATATGAGAGAGAGTATATATACATTTTATGACCACGGGCGAATACATAAGAAACTCAAACATGTGACTACAATGTGTACAATCAATGTTACGTATCAGTAAAGTATAAGTAATGGAGATAAATGGTATCTAGTGGTTGAAAATGAGACAGATCTCAAAGACTGGGATAGTTTGGACATGCAATGAAAAGGGATGAGGGAAAGATAAGTCAGAAAAGTAATGGACAATGAATTAGTAGAGTTAAGACCTTGGAGAATACCCTGGTAACAGGAAAGGGAAATACGATTCACGCATACTCTTGATAGAGTTCGGGAGAAAGACTTGACAATTATCTTAGTTCTTGAGGTTAACTGTTTGGGTATTTTAAAAAGTAGAATCCTTGTCAAGTGGTTCCTTATCAATAATTGATTCGTTTAAGAGTCAAATGACGTTTTCGCAAGTCAAGATAACAAATGGCATGAACATCCAGTACAACCTTGTCCGATACAAAAAAAGAAGAAATAAAAATTCCCTTAAGCCTGCTTACAAACAATACACTGAGTAGGGTGAGATACTATTGTGCTTGCAAGTTCTTAAAATACTGTGGTAGTACTAGCGTGCTTATTAGTCCACCTTGGTATCACCAGCATGAACACGAAGTATGTCAAAGGCTGTGATAGTTTAAAACAGTTTGTTGTTCTTCTCTCCCTTTCGTCTGTGCATATTTAGTTTTGAGAAAGTTTTAAAATTTAACTGTGGTTGAATTTTTCATTCTCCTGCAACTAAAACAATAGCGAATACAATAATCAAAACTTTGTCTCTGTAGTCTCATTTGCTGTGCTTGTTTTATATTTCTGAGAAAAATAAACCTCGTTAAACCAAATACTTTGAGGTTACTCTGAAACCCCAAGCCTTCAATTAAACAAAGAAAAAAAAAACAGAATAGAACGTCAAAAAAAAAAAAAAAAATGAAAGGCGCGAACGAAACACAAAATAACTATAAATATACATAGGCAAACAAATAGATGAAATCGCAGACAAACATGACATCCCCAGAAGGTACAGGCTCTGCGCATGAGAATTTACGTCCTGGCTTCCACCCACATCAGCTTTCACAGCTTCTTGGCTGTGACACCAGCACGTTCTTATAAAACATCGCTAAGCTTCTTCCCGCCTGACTCAACAACTGATGGCAAAACTGAAGTCACGCTCGTCGGATAAAATGATGTCACAAACGCAGGCCATGCTAGGCTTCAGTCTTGCCACCAGCATTGGCCACTTGGCGGGAAAATTCTAAAGATGACGCCAGAGACCACGATTATGAGACACCAACTTGGGGCAGCAAAAAGAGATGATTCACATACTTGGTGTATGAGGGTACTGCATGGGCAAACCTTGAATTATATGGACCATAAGGGACAAAAGTTTAACAACCAGCATAACGCAATCTTGAAAATTAAGTTTTTCAGATCTCGTCGAGAGAAGATAGTCTTGCATAGGCCTAATCTATATGAGTTTGCATACATATACACAATATACATACATACACGCATGCATACAATGTGAGTGTGTGTGTGAGATACATGAATAATCTACGAGAAACTATTTTTTTTTTACTTTCCACGCTTATTTCCTAAACGAAGACATATTCTTCCTTATATTCCTGTTTTCCTTATATTCCTGTTTGTTTTATTAATAACTAGCTGGTTACCCGCCGGTCCCAGCTAGATTGGCCCGTGTAACCCAGAGCATAGTGTATGAAAAGAAAATGATCTCAACTTAGACCACTCCAGCGAATTATATGCCACAGTTATCTGACGAAATGAAGGAAATTATCCTCTCTCTGTTACATCATTTCAATTCAGGGCTTAAAAAAAAAATGCTGCGAAGTTTCTTGGACGCGATCAAGTTATCTGTACAGCGTATAATGCTATCTGAAACACTCAACCACGCCCCATGAAACTCTCAGCCACAGCCCGGTGGAGGCCTGTGTTGGTGACACTTATAATAGTGCCAGACGCACATCTCGACCTTCCCGGGGTGGAAACCCATCTCCGTTCCGAATCTCAGTCCCGTGACTCCCGTCAGACCGACGGCCCGGGAACCCATACCAATCATGCATACATACATACACACATTGCGAAATATATAATAGATGACCATTATAACATTTGACATCCTTGCTTTTATTTTTTTAGAATTCATTTTTAACATTTACGTAATATTTCAACAAGGCAAAATCTACTATTTATGATTAACTAAGCCTAACTATTCTGTGGTGGGATTCGACCCAACGCTCGGGAGATTGAATACCACCACAAAAGGGCAGCCTCTTCATTTAATTCCCCACTCAGATTCAAAAGAAATGTGAACAAATCGAGAAGGGGGCCGTGTATAGAACGATGGGACAAGTTCCGCAGACGTAAACAAACCTAAGCTTTCATAGAATATGCCAGGTTCTGACCTAACCTGAACTTACCTACCTAACCTCACCTAGGCCGCTTTGCTCCCCTGGAACAAGCTCCCCCTTCCCCCACCGCAAAGTAACACTAAACATCGGAGACAATTGACTTATCTTCCGTTTGGAGGTTGACCCGTCGTCTTGCAAACTGCCATTGAGAAGGTATGAAGGTATGGCTACTGAAGATACAATGTTATAGGCTATGAGTGTGTGTGTGTGTGTGTGTACAGTGTAATAACAATCGTAATGTTTCGACCCCTCTCCCCACTAGCACCCGGAAGATTCCAAAGGTGAATACTGGAGGATTATCCCACGCATTCAAAGCTTAGAACGTCCTCGGTAGCGGTTAAGAAGAAAACCCACTAACTTGTCCAAGCGAAGCCTTACAAAAGGGAACATGATTGCTATTTATGCATATGTCTAGACAACATAATGAAAAAGACAGCAGAAGCTCATATCTCATCAGGTTAGTGAATAGGTATGTGAATTTGTGAGTCTAGGCATAGGCATACGTGTCATTGTATTTGAAGGCTATCCTAAAGATATTACAAACATATTTTCACTTTAGCTTAGTCCTAACTCCAAACTTAACTGACATTAAGAGACCAATGAACTCACTACGTTGATTCTTTGACGGCAATTTTTAACAAACTTTCAGTTTTGAGACATTCCAACATGAAACTTATTAACATCCCAAAATCTTGCTATAGGTATATGCATGGAAACGACTAAGCAGATTGCAGTTACCTCAACAACCTGATGCTTGAATTTCTGACCGCCTCGTATCAAGCCTAAGCACTTCAGTCAATTGGTACGCAAATATACGCTATAGACCTACATATTGTATCAGTTAAGAACAGCTTACCTTTAATCTAGGCATGAAACAAACTGACACAGCGTCTTTCGCTTAGACGCTCAATGAGCCACAACAGGCCTCTAGGCTCTACATACTTTCTAACACCTTAACCCACATACAGGTCGCTTTTTGGCAAGAGCCCGTGTAGGCTTAATCTACGTCAACCAAGCAAGCAGCCTTTCGTAAGCCTTGGAGGATCTCGTTCTAAAGCTAGATTTTGTACTAATTTAGCAATGACCTACAACTGAACAGCAGCATTAAGCAAATCTGACGAATAATTTATCAACCATGTTATAGGCCTAGAAAATGGGTCCTACTGGGAAAGTAAAAAATATTGGTTTAGCCAGGTCGAGATTCATGGAGTAGGCTTACTGAAGGCTAATCATTATTTGGGATTGGGTATTCGTGAACTCTTTCCCTTACACGAAATTTCGTCCGTGGTCATATCAAAGCTTCAATCGATGGGCATTTCATAGCTTATTAATTTGGGGTTAAGAGCCTTTAACAAGGAAAAAATTCCTCAATTACTGAGATTGACACTTGCACGCAGCTATTGGCTATCTAAATAACATTCTTATAACAAGTACTTAAACATACACCAGGAGGTTATAAGTAAAAATTACTGATTAAATAGATTATTATCGATGTAATATCTTATCTACAAAAAATGAAAGAAAAAAAAATACTGAAGCAGCAACAAGAAATGAGAGCAACTCACCTAATTCGCTACAAAGTCAAACAGAAAACACACACATTTATAACACTATTAAAGACGTCGTTGATAATAAATATACGATAAAAACACATAATAACAAACACTTAAGCACACTTATGACTTCGTTAAATATAAATTAAACCTTAAACACTAAGTTCGTTATAAAAAAAATCTAATCAAGTTCGGTCGTGTGCATGGCAGAAAACTTGGCTCGAGACTGCGCCGAAGGCGATGCAACAACCCCCCGGCTGCAGGAGGGAGAGAGAAAACGGGGCGGGGCCTTCCTCGAGGGGAGGGCGGGCTCTCTCTCTCTCAGTGCCTCTTCCCTAAGTGAGAGATAAATGGGAGGTATAGAATGAAGTAAAGGGGAAAGATAAGAGAGAAATTACCAGACTAAAGAAAGAAGGGAATGACTCGGAATGAAACCTGGTGTGGGAGGGGCCTCTCTCTCTCCCTCTCTCTCTCTCTTTCTCTCTTTCATGCCTTTTCTCTCATGAGAGAAAAATAAGAGATAGTGATGACGACTGTGAAGTAAAGGTTAAGATAAATAAATTAAATAGAGGGTGAAGACGCAAAGGGAATGTTTTGAAATGGAATGGGGTGAAATTCAGTGAAACAACTAACTTATAAAAGAACAGCGTTAATTAAACCATCTTTGTTTACACACCTTTGATTGTATATACGAAGATGTGGAAGGCAACTAATAGCAAGCCAAATTCGATGGAGACTGTGCAAGTTTCAGAATAACGATGATGAAAGCATTCTCAAGTATACATGGAAGACTTGAAAAAGTCTATTATATATATATATATATATATATATATATATATATATATATATATATTATGTATATTTATATTATATATATATATATTTATATATATATATATATATATACATACACACCGTGAAGCTTGGTGGGAAGGGTAAAAAAATAATAGCAAGCCAAAAGTTTGATGGCCGGGTTGTGGGGGGGGGGGGGGGGGGGGGGGGGGGGACTTTCTTGTGCAAGGTTTCAGAATAACGGTGATGAAAGCATTCTCAAGTATACATGGAAGACTTGAAAAACGGTCTATATAATATATATATATATATATATTATATATATATATATATATATCAATTATATATACTTTTTCACGTCTTTTCCATGTATACTTGAGAATGCTTTCATCATCGTTATTCTGAAAAACTTGCACAGTCTCCATCAAATTTGGCTAGCTATTAGTTACCTTCCACATCTTCGTGTGTATGTATATATATATATATATATATATATATATATATATATATATATTATATCATATATATATATATATATATGTATATATATATATATGCATACACACGTGACATTAATATTAACTTCTCAGAAGCAAGCTTTATGAATAATACCATGCTTTTGGGCGACATCAGGTGATAAGCCTACATTTTTCAAGTTGGCGTGAGATCAGCTAATCAGAGATTCGTTAGTTCCTCTGAAGTTCAGCCATATAACCAGCTGTTTATACCAATTATTAAAATGCCATAGACCTCTATTAAGACTGACAGCCAAACCATTTTGATTTATGGCAGGATACATAGCCGAAATAAGTGTTGCATCATTGGAAAACTATACTATCTTACTTACAGGGTCGATAGAACAACAAGTTACTTCAAAGGCACCTAAATGCCGTCTGTAAACCCAGAGCTAAAAATGACGAACACAGTGCAAGTTCTTGAAAGTGATCCTCCATAGAAGCTCCGCGTGAGATTGGTAGCTCAATTATGGCTAATTATTATTCAGAAAAAAAAATGTTTCAGCTCTAATGAGCGCTTCTGACACTGAAACTTCATTCGAATTCTTGTAAAGGTTACGAAAATCGCAGTCTATCCTGGCTTGAGCTCGATTAACTGGTTTGACAAAGTAGCTTAGGGACTACAAACCAAAGGTCATTGTGACCACGAATGTATATATAATGAAAGCGAAAATCCTAACAAGAAAATTACTCATAACAAATGTTGACAAACATGCATTCTTAGCCTACAGGTAATAGTCATGTAATGATCGTACTATGAGAATGTACTGTGTGACGACATTTATTTTTATGTGCGCAGTTACTATAGTCTACGGGTGACGAACTCCACAATTAGGCTTCCCGGCGATTGGCCGAGGCCAACCTCTCCCCCACCTTGTCCTTTATAAATGCAGTACGATGTATGAACTTACGAAGGTACCCTGGTTAAGTTTAGGGACATTATCCATTGTACCTAAACTTTCCACTCTTTATTACATTAGCATAGTATTATTAACGGCTAGTAAAAAAAAAAGATTGTGAAGCCAACAGAAGCTGTTCATTTTGTTTATAGTTATTATCTTTTTGGTTAGCATAATTATTCATTAAGCAAGTTTTGCTTCATTTTGTTACAATTTCCTAATCTCGTGTTCATATACGGACATCCTCTTCTTGCAAAGTTTGCCAAGCAAATCAATAAACATTTTGACTCGATTTATGCACAATAACAATGTAAAAGCGTAACCCACCTCGTGCTTTCAGGTTCTTGGGTGACGTTACACAGGCCTCGCTACCGTCCAATACATAGATAGCTCTGTGAATACACTGAAGTGCAAGCTGAAGTATTTGAAGTGTAAGTGACAAGACGTTATGCTCCCTGATGCATTAGAAGCAGGCCTTTTTTTTTCTTTCAGTTGTAAAGCCTCTTCCTCTCAAAACATTTAATGCTTAACGTGTCATCACGAGGAGGGGAAACTTTTGGTACTGATTTGATTTATCTTGTAGTGTTATACTTGGAAAGAAAATTAATCAAAATTCTGCTCTCAATGTGAGAAATATGTATATTTTAATCTCATTTAAGAAATGGGCTGACTAGGTCTATTATTATTATTATTATTATTATTATTATTATTATTATTATTATTATTATTATCATTATTATTGTTGTTGTTCAAGGTGTACTCGCATGTCCCGCCACTACTGACAACACCATGTCTTCACCAAACATTGCTATTCATAATGTGTAATCAATGTGTCACTGACCTCCTTTCTCGGTAGTTGAGAGCAGCCATTATTGGCATTGTGGCAGAAATTCTGACACTCATTCTTTCCAGTTAACGGCAACACTACTATTTTTTTTTTATTTGGGATCTTGAGCCACGTTGCAGCTCACAACAGTTAAAGTGTACACATTTCTCAACGCCGATCTCGGGGGAAGAGAGGAGGGGACCCCGCAGATGGGAATGCGCCAGTGGCGGATGACAGTCATTGGTGGTAACCTGTAATCGCTATTATGAGCAAAATCAGACGTCCATTTCAGTAGGTACTCTCGTTCCTTTACACATCCTGCCCCAGACAGACTTTTGGACGAAGGCTGGTTCTGTCCTTATGCCAGCATAACAGCTTTAACCAATCAGTCACTTTTCGAAGTGCAGATCAAGTCCCAGGAGCGACAAAAAGTGTACATCTTAGTTTAACCAGACCAGTGAGCTGATTAACAGCTCTCCTAGGGCTGCCGCTGGCCCGAAGGATTAGATTTTTTTTTACGTAGCTAGGAACCAATTGGTTTCTTAGCAACGGGACCTACAGCTTACTGTGGGATCCGAACCACATTCCCATGAGCGAGACATAGAGTAATATTTTTGGCAGACTGATTCAACGTTCTCTGGTAATGCGGTGTCGAAGGTTATTAAAATGAGTGAAAGACTGATCGTCCGGTTGTTTTGAATGTCGGACTCGATCGTTCAGTGATCTAACGTTCAGCCCCGAGATGGCAACGCTTTTTGAAAGTGGGGACGGCAAGGCACTGCAGCTGTAGCATTTCATTCGTATGTATAAAGCCTTCCACTCATCATTTGCAGTTACGACTTATTAATAGAAAATGTCAGCATTATGGCAACACTCGCTTTCTCCTCGTTGTTCAGCCCGAGTTCACGTTAGACGGTCACGACAGTGCGCTGTCACCTCCATAGTTTTCTGATGATAGGAGTGACATTCCACAATGATCCCAGGAATAGCAATCTTCAAATACAATCAGTCCTGTGAATGCCATTCAAGAATGATCGTGCGAACTCCGCTTAAGGGGAGGTTCAACGAACAACATCAATCTTTTGGCAGGATAACATCTTCAACTGACAGACTTCCTGTGTGGCAGTTTTCTAGTTTTTGAGGCGTTTCAAAACACAGTAAGTACTCGAAAGCAGCGTTGCATTACTTAAGCTAGCCTTTTGTGGTTGTCTCAGCAACTGTTACTGGGGGTCATTCGTAATTAAGCAACCTAAAACAATGTTCGCAGACATTAACAATCGGGGCTTTCGTAATCATAACAAAGATACACTGACTGGAAATGAAACGGCTTCCATTCGTGCAGTTTTCTGTTAAATCAAGACAAAATTGCTCCTAATATTATATAAATATAGAGGCTAAGAATAAAAAAATGCACATATTTATTAGGCTACGGCACTAATGGTTCTAAAATGTAGGCCTATATTGTATCGGCCTTGTACCGGCTAGCCTGTTACGTATGACTCATATTTTGCCTTCAAAATACGAGAATTTTGATACGAATAAATACTGAAACCCTCAGTTTTTAAGTATACTGAAACAATTTACCATAAATTATGTAGATAAAATAATGATTCTACTTACGTTTATTTACATAAGTAATGGAAAGATATATAAAAGTCATTTCTCGTGTCATATCCAACAAAAACAATATAAATTTTGGAACGAAAGCGTGTTAGGGCATGCTGACACGTTTTTCATGCATTTAGCATATAGTCTTGTGCTTGCATGTATATATCAGTATATAGTTTATACTAATTGTACATTTTACAGATTTAACCCACCTTGTGGATACACGGATATGTATCACAAATCATGAATCTAAACTTTGCTAAAACGTGGAAAACGAGAAAGGTCTATCGTCATACTTGCATGGGGTAGCAAGTCACGTTAAGTCAAACATGGAACAAATGATTATCACGAGTCGATAGATTGTGAATGTTTAAAATTTGGTTTGCAAATGAACAATACTTCATAAGTTTTTAATATCGTTCCAAATACTGAACAGAGTTCCAACGATCAACAACAGAGAGATTGAAATAATTAATTGGTCAGCATCAAACAAAACTTATCGTAGTCCTTCTATTACGAAACTTGAACTGTCTGTGATCTACAGGCGTCTTAAGCATAAAATCAAATGGATAAGATAGATTAAACAATGCTAATGATGGATGCAAAGTGCTGCAACTGCCATCTTATTATTGCATGCTTAATGATCGAACTTCTCTAACCCCAAAGTGGGTGTGGGGAAGGTGTCATTATGAAATATTCATTGTTTAGTAGGTAGAGAATTCCGTATATGGTAATTAAACCTATAAAATTTGGTTCCTTAGGAAGGGGTTTGGTTAGTGCACCTTATGCGGTGCAGTGTAGGCATTTGCAGCGCCCGTTCGGCCCCCTTGTCATTCCTTTTACTGTACCTCTGTTCACATTATCTTTCTTCTATCTTACTCCCCACCCTCCCTTAATAACAGATTCATAGTGCAACTGCGAGGTTTTGTACCTGTTAGGTACACTTTTCAAGCCGTTTTACAGTCGATTTCCCTTTTAGCGCTGAATGACCTCTTGGATCCCAGCGCTTGGCCTTTGGCATAAATTCTATATTCTATTCTAAAAAAATTTGACGCCACTGTTAGTCATCAGAACCTCCCACCCGAAAGACTGGCACCTTTGTTTTTACTTAGAGTGAATCGACCAAAAATTCTTCTCAATACCTTCTAATTGACAGAAATACAAATAACACAACACACACATATATGCATATATATATAAGAATTAAGTAATAAAATCAAAGAACGAAACTTTCTTTTAAGATTAAGATGGGACAAAACAGTTGTTTACGAAATACGCTAGGCCTGCGTTACCTATGTGGCAACATGCACTATGCACCAATTTTGGTGCTACTGTTGGGGTACTACAGCCTGGAATAAGTGCCTGTTGAAATCGCCACAACCATCTTAAGAGACACATTCTATGATTATATTTCAGACAGAAAAGGAGAACAATGGGGAACATGGAAATATGGAAAAGTAAAAAGCAAAATATTACAGTGACCGAAGAAGGTATGATGACATCATCTAATTACTTCCCTGTAAGATTTTACATGTAATTTTCATCGATGTCCCGTTTTGATTAGAATCTATTCTTTGGAAAATATAGGCGATTGCGTGTTTCTTCTTAAATTTCATGTTACTTGTTCCAGTTTGCATTAAGATAAATGGAAAGCAATTTCGGCGTGAATAGTGTTTATCCTAAACCCATAAGTTAAGTCACAGCCTATGAAAATATTGTAGTGTGCTTTTATGGAGAGTGTCGCTTCATTACTATATTTCGGGAAAAGGTGCAGCTCTGAGCTGTGGCTGAAATAATCCATTTTGTAAACCATTAATGCACAACTGAATTGTGGGGAATCGTATTCCGAACTAAACTGTAGGTAGGTAGGCTATGTCAAACCAAGGTGTAACTGGTCTAGCTCTCATAACTATCCCACTATCTCTACGAAACTGAAAACGCATCCGAATTTTGTTCTTTGTAATAAAGCTTAGTCTGTCTTTTCGGCTGACGTCAGGATCATCATCATAAACTTTATAACTTGTGTCCCCGCTCTTATCTCAATATATTCATTTTGCAAAGAGCAAAATACCGTAATGATAGGACAATTCCCTTTTAGATAAAAATCCAAGTTATAACTATCAGAGTGAACGACTGATGAATCATTTTCCCCCAGGAATGGCATGCCGATGGTAAAGTCAACTACGATAGTGACAAGTATCCAATGTGAAATGTGAGACGTCTTCCCTCCCTACCATGTGACGCCACTTGACATCCGCTCCACCGCTGGAACTGTCCGCTTATGTATTCAAGTAAGTCTGTGTCAGGTAGTACAAGGAATTTCAAAAACAAAGGAATTTTTGTATGTTCACTCACCTACCTACAGGCACATACAACACGTGCATATGATGTATTTGCGCTAGGTGGCTACAGAAGGTGACCGGGAACCTTGCGAAGGACACTCTTGAGTACCATGTTTATGACACTTGCCTCACCAGTGGGAGGTCTCGTATTCAGTTTCCTCATGTGCAAGAATTCTTTAGGCACGTTTTATTTAACGTATTGGTGTCATGAGGCCGCATGAGAAGGCATCTGTTACACACGAGAATGTTCCGGGGTAACTTTCACACATGACACCGAATAGCCAATATTGATATCATGTTTTTGGGTGACATAGTATGTTCATGTCCATCTGGCAACACTGCAAATATCACGCAGGAATCTGGCTGTGGTGGCACTGATCAGTGTTGCCAGGTATGGGGAATTTTCCCCAGATTTGGGGATTTTGGGTTCATGATGGGGAAATAAGGAATTTTGGTTAAGATTTGGGGAATTTTTGTGTTGAGAACAAATTAGTTAGGGAATCTGGGGAATTTCTTCACCATTCGTAGAAAATTACAAGAATTCACTGGAAATATCTGGAAACATTGTGATGACTCCATAAATCTGTGGGAAGCTAGCATATATCTATGGAATAATTCCACAAATTTGTATGTAATTCCCATTGATATGTGTAGTTACCAATATTTTTGTGAGAACTTCCGAAAATCTATGGAAGCTGTTGATGATCAGATTGTCACAATTATGTGGATTAACTTTCTTTAACATGAAAATCAACATTTCTATGACTGAATTAACAATGAGAATGTGGTGGCACATTTTCATTGTTAATTCAGCATGTTGTTATACGAACAGAACGTGACTGACAGTCCATGCAAGTATACGTCAGGAGGTTATAATATGCTATTTGTGATTTTTCAGTTGTGTCCTAGACTTTCGATGGTCATTACTCAATAGTCATAAAGTTAGTTCCCTTACCCCGTCATTGAGTGAGTGATAAAGGACTGGTGTAAAGACCTTTACCAACTGATCACGATCTTGTATCTCATTTAGATTGTAGAGACCTGTGTCAAGACCTTCGTTACCCACTAGTCACAACCTTGTATCTTATGTAGCTAAGTAGCTAAAATCACATGTGTATGTTTGTAAGTAGAATTTCCTGGCCTTTCCACCGATATATATAATTCATCAATGTATGTCCATTATGACCTTTGTTATTACCATTTTATTGACTGGTAAGTGTTTTTCTATGTTAATAAGTTATATAATTTCGGTTGGGCCATTAATCAAAAGAATTATTGGGAAATAATCGTTAATATCCGGCCTAAGTTAGTAAAGGGAATCATCATTGCCAAGGATAGGTTTATGTTGAGAAGATTAGTTATTTAAATACGTACTTTTTCAGCTTTCGAAACTCCTGCGAATTTTGCAGAAGATGGTAGTGTTAAACTCATTAACAGTCAGTCCCCCTTTCAGTTCGTTTTCCTAAATTGTCGTGTGCCTTTGTGATTAACAATAATAACTCTTTGTAAATAATATAAATAATGGACTTTTAGTTGTAAAGAGAACGAAGTCATGTCTCCTGTGACGCAACGGATGCAAGGTCTAGGGAGATACTCTCTAGAGTCTAGACGTGAATTATGTAGCATTAGCTAATAGTTCTGACAGTAGTGGATCCCATAAGAGTGGTGTACAGTAGGCAAGGGATTTCTTCTCAAAAGACCTGCTGATTATCGGAGGGCCAACACCTTTTCGGGGAAAAGTTATATATGTGAAAATAATGTTGAGATTTCTTATCATTAATTATTCTGCACGGGTCCTAGCGGGGTAGCGCCGTCAGTACAACTCATGTGGTGTACTGTAGACATTACTTAAGGTTCTTTTCAGTGTCCCTTCGGCCGTTAGCTGCATCCCCTTCCATTCCTGTTACTGTACCTCCGACCATATTTTCTTCAATCTTACATTCCACCTTCTAACGATTGATTTTTAACCAATTCCAGTTATTCTGGACGCCACTTGGCTGAATTGCTTGGAAAATATTGTATGTCTATTCTATTAGAGGTGCGTAAGACGTCATAAATTGCGACATATTTTGCAGAGTCAGCTGCTTCCTCAGTAATTTATGTTTATTTTTTGATTTCTGAGTTTTTATTTATTCACTATATATATATATATATATATATATATATATATATATATATATATATATATATATATATATATATATGTGTGTGTGTGTGTGTGTGTGTGTGTGTGTGTGTGTATGTATATATATATATATATATAGATATATATATGTGTGTGTGTGTGTGTGTGTGTGTGTGTGTGTGTGTGTGTGTGTTTGTGTGTGTGTGATCGATTTTATTGTCAGCTGAAGAGGGTAGAGATTTTACTTTGGGACGGGAAACTATTTTAAAGCCTGTGACGTCATTATAGGGTGGGGGAAACCCTGGGTTTCTGGTAATTACCCCTAAATAGATACTGAAATGAAGCATAATATAAAAAATATATGTATATTTATTGAACAAGTGCTTACACAGATTACAGCGCAGTCTGAAAACTTGCTCATATTATTTGCTAAACCCCCTTACATTCATTTTACTATACCTCCGTTCATATTTTCTTTCTTCCATCCTGCTTTCCGCCCTCTCTTTACAGTTGTTTCAACATTATTTTCAGCCCTGTATGATCTCATAGGTCCCAGCGCATGGCCTTTGGACTAAATTTTATATTGTTCGACAATAAAAGGCACAATTTCAATGTTTATATTATGAATTTTTCATGAATTTATTTTCGAATTTTAAAGCGCAAGAGAAATAATGAACATTGAATTTGAAAATTGAACGATATATGTATTTAAAAGCTATTAGAGGAGGGAAGTACAGTGATATTTATGTTTTAAAAGAAATGTAAGACAGAAAACTTGCATGTTTCTGTGGTTATAGAAAACTGATATTTAAGGGGTGACTCTCTCTCTCTCTCTCTCTCTCTCTCTCTCTCTCTCTCTCTCTCTCTCTCTCTCTCTCTCTCTCTCTCTCTCTCTCTCTATTTGCAACCATTATTGCATGTTGGACTTGAAAATATAACTTTCCAATCTTTTATCATAATGATAGCTCTCAAGTACATTAAAGTAAGTTTATAAAGCACTCATTCAAACGTAGTATAATGATATTTTTTCAGGCCCATAATGAATCCTTAAGGGGTTAGTGCCGTCAGTGCACCTCATGAGGTGCAATGTAACATTACTTAAGGTTCTTTGCTTCCGTAGGGGCCTAGTACCATCAAGGCACCTCATACGGTGCACTGTAGGCATTACTTAGGGTTCTTTGCAGCGTGCCTTCGGCCCCTAGCTGCAACCCCTTTCGGTACTTTTACTGTACCCCCTTTCATTTTCCCTTTCTACCTTCCTTCTTACTTTCCATCCTCTCCTAACAATCATAGGCTTTCCTCCTGTTACACCTTTCATACTTTTGACTGTCGGTTCCCGTTTCAGCGCTGAATGACCTCTTAGGTCCCAGTGCATGGCCTATGGCCTAAATTCTATATTCAATTCAGCAGCGTCCCTTCGGCCCCTAGCTGCTACCTTTTTCATTCATTTTGTTGTACCTCCGTTCATATTTTTTTTCATCCATCTTAGCGTCCACCCTTTCGTAACGGTTGAGGTTTTCTTCCTTTTATATTTTTCAAACCTTTTCACGGTCTATTTCCGTTTCAGCGCTGAATGGTCGTAGTTACCCCAGTGCTTGGCATGTATGCCTAGAACTCTATATAAATCAAAAGTCCAGAGTGCTATATTGGTTTATAGTAAAGTTTTACCATGTCTGATTCTATAATGGTATTTTACATACAAAATCAGTTGTACCATTTATAAACTGCTCTATCAAGTGCCATAGTAAATCCCGTTAAGCCTAAACTCAGGTTCTGGATGAAGTACGTGGGAGACATTGACTTTTTGGAATGGAATGGAATGCAAAATTTAGGCTAAAAAGAAAGCGCTGGGACTTATGAGGTCATTCGGTGCCGGAAGGGATTTTTAGGGTCAAAAGGTCTGAAAGGTGTCACAGGAGCTAAACCTCGCAGCTACACTTTGAATCAAATGTTGGGAGAGGGTTGAAAGTAAGGTGGAAGAGAATATGAACAGAGGTACAGTAAAAGGATTGAAAGGGATTGCAGCTTATGGCCGAATAGAAGCTGCAAAGAACCTTAAGTAATGCCTACAGTGCACCGCATAGGTGCACTGACGCACTAATCCCCCACGGGTCTGGCGTTTTGGTGTCCGACCTGGAAATATTTCAGTGCATTCTTTACCAAATTAGTAACCTAATAGGTACTAAACACGAAAGTAGAATTGGAAAGACGATGATAAGTGACATATGAAATTCGAGTTCACAGTCGGCTGTAAAGAAAACCCACTTTAGAATCCTACATCACTCCATTCGTTTTTTAGTTACTATGATATTTCAATAAGGTTTTGCCCCTTAGGGGGACAGTGCCATCAGTGCACTAAGATATGCTTAAAAAAGTTGAAGTCCATTTTAGTTTTACCAGACCACTGGCCCGAAGGATTGGATTTTTTGGCGTGGCTAGGTAGGAACCAATTGGTTTCTTAGCAACAGGACCTACAGAATTTTCTTCAAGGTTTATTGGTTAACATTCGGCAGTTGTTTCCCACCCACCAACAGCTCACCACTCTCCTTACCACGGCTTGTGTTTAATTCTGGTAACTATTGAGAAACTTTATTTGAGAAAATCATTAGGAAAGCATCTTACTGATATTATTCCACATACTCAGCGTGACCTTATTCAAGTAAGATATTGTCTTACCCCGTCAGTCAGATGGACACTAATCCGAAAATTTTAATTGGATGGGGAAACTGTCACTATGCAGCCCAATTTTGGAAAAGGGTTTGGTAATGTTGATCGTCTTATATTATGCAAGAAGCTTAAAAGTATTTCCAGTTGCACAATTCAGGTGTCAGCTAATAGTGCAATATCCAAACCAGCATTTGTCATATTTTGTGTTCCACAGAGAACAATCCAGTTCTTTCAGTTGTTTGCCAAGTGACAGACGATACCTGCAAAGTTCTTAACTATCTGTATTCACTACCAATACTCATGAATTAATATCAGGCTTGAGAAAACCTTTTAACGTATCCAAAGTGAACTATGTATTATCTCCCCTTATGGGCAAAACAACATCTTGAACAAGGACAAATTTAAACACAGCTCTTTGATAAGAAATCACCACATAACACCACATAACACTTAAAATAAGAGTTCCAAGCTTAAGTCCTCGAATCACTATTTCTGAAGACCTAACCTGATTAGCTCAAATATGCAAAAGCATAAAAAACATTCATAAATAGCAAAGCTCGCAGTATCATGAACACATAACTGGTGACATTGATGGGACCAGGCACTGACTATTGCTCACCACTATGGTATCCCCTTTCTATTTAGCTACGGCTAAAGGAAATCACTTGAGAGATTGCAAGGTAATTTCGTGAAAAATGAAGAATTATCAGGCTTGCCTTTTCATAATAGACTCAAAGCAATAATGCTTTGGAGAGTCTACTGGAGATTATTTCTCTGTTGTAAATTTACAAAATCAAAGAAGGCATAGTTCTGAATTTATCATTACCGTAACACAAAGGGACAAATCCTGTGGGGCCCAGGTTTTTGAAGCTCCTGGCTCCAATGGAATATTTAATTTTTCTGTGGTCCCCTAGGGCCCAGACATTTTAGTGAAAAATTTCAAGTGATGGGAAATGTTTTAAATGGATGGTGCATGTCACAATTGCAATTTACAATTTGCACAATCGAATTACGACGAATGGCGACCCCATTGCGTCAGTGTTGCGTCCTGTGCAATGAAATGGCGACGAATGATAGTTGTCGTGACGCAACTGCATATGTGTTGGGTGGTGCATCCACCACCACTTGGTTACGATTCATGGCGATCGCAATGGCGTAGTAATGAGCAAATTTTCGGCCGTTACGACGCTCGGTCTTGAATCCCCAGTGTGTGAGTCGGGCATTACTGCAGCTTTTTTTTTTTTTTTTTTTTTTTTTTTAAACTTACGTAAGTCATTCATTCTAAGGGGATGAAATGGAATATTGTAAGATAAAGCTCATTATGGCCTCCTTCAGTTCCTGTTTTGAAGCGTTAGGATATCCATCGAGTTTTCTTGAGCCACTGCCAAGAGTACACCTTCTCATGATATTAAGAAGCTTGAATATGATTCCTTTCAGAAATTAAAAAGAAAAAAAAACTAGTACAGGTAATTGGGACTGAATGCACATGACACTATTGGGATTATTTACAGAATGTTTCTCAACCACTTTTATAGAAAGAATGAACCACGTATACCACAAACTTCCAGTAAGGTTAGGTTAATATATAAGAGAATGTACTTTGGAATCTGTTATTATCCACTCTTATTAGTTAAGCGAGACATTCGCATTGTGAGGTGTTATTTATAATAATATTATACTTAGACATGGGTGATAAGCATATAACAGAAATATATTCTAGAGCTGTAATTTATCATGCTTTCTTTATATGTAAAAATCCTGGATTTAAAGCTCCTCTTGTGATTTCTTTCTCAATTGAAAAACAGTAAATAATAATGATTTTGATAGTTTTCACACACACACACACACACACACACACACACACATATATATATATATATATATATATTATATATATATATATATATATGCTTAGTAAATTACAGTAGATGCACGTGACTTCATTGAATAAGCGAATATCACAGGCAAATGATTGATAGAAATCCAAGCGCTTTCGTCTTTACTAGGACATTGTCAGTGTCTTAGTAAAGACGAAAGCGCTTGGAATTCTGCCTACCATTTTCTTGTGGTGTTCACTTATATACGTATGTAATATGTATACATATGTGCATCAAATTTATATATGTATAATTATGCATATATGTGTAAGGGTTACATTTAAAAGGATATATATTCCATATATAAATAGGCTAATGACCTAAGGGGTCACTGTTGAGATAGCAAGGAGTGTGATAAAGGTTGATAAACAGGATGCAAGCTAGGTTTTGGCGTATTGAATCACGACGTCTGTTTGCATTTTGCGTCTGATTTGCATTTGCCTGTGATAATCAAATCCATTGTTGTACCAAACAGGTCACAGTGCTTTCGCCTGAGAACCTATTGACCTATAACCCACAGATGTCTACGTGACTTCCTCTCACATGTTCGTCTGTCTGTATGTTAGTATGCCGAGCTAAGCTTTGCTCTCCTATAATTTGTAAATGCATCGTAACTCAGAACTCTACTTCCCCTCCTAGAATCAGGTTCTCTTAACCACCTTCTTGTTTCTTACTCAAGAGATGTAGTTTCGCAAATATACTGTTACTGTTGTCATCATGAGTTTGAAACATCTCTGCCTTCATACCCAAAGAAGATACTGACTTAGAAATTATCGTCGCAATCTCCGACGAAGATGGGAAGTATACAACACGATACTTGCGTATAACATCGCAGGTCTAAATAACCTCACAGTGCGCCTCGTTATACAAGGCCTAGCACAACATTGGTGGCAGCCCGGACTTGGACTATTCCACATCATCCGAAGACTAACAAAATGTAACATATCAGAAGTCAACGAAGGCGAGAGAATCTTCAAGCAACTTCGAATCTCTTATGGCAATGTAAGAAACGTCTTTCATTAATAATCATTCGAGAGGGTGTATCATCATTTACTGAGCATCTCCAGCACTTCAAGAAACAAATCGGATGTGTCTGCAGCATCGGATCACCATGGATAAAGCAACGGGAAACGAATCATTCAACAAACAAACACCGCACGAGCAGAACGCGAACTGAGAATTTGGGTCACCGCGGAACAGCGACATCGGAGCCAAGGCCGTGACATCACCTAAACAGCAAGATCTTCCTCTTATATACCGAAGCTAAGTACAATTCTTTATTCATTCTGGTGTGTGACTTTGAATGTTCTCCATACACAAGATTGATCATCCATTATTCCTGGGGGTAAGTTATACGTTATTCTTAATCTTCCTTTCTTGCAGGAATCTATCTTTAACTTTGGATTCTCGCCCAGCAGGCCTTTTTATCTTTGTTGCTAATTTTTTTTTTTTCAGAAGTTCTCTGGAAATATCCTTATCATATCTGTTTTTAATCTTATCATTTTGGGGGACTCTGTTATTATCTGTAACACATTTTTTCTTATCTTATATTGCATATGCGTTTACGCAGTGGACGAGTGTATTCATATAGATATTTCAATAGGATCGCTAGGAATTGTAGTGATAAGAAAAAAAAACAAAAGTCACGATGGCCAACTCTGCACCCAGTAACCCCATATCCAGTGACCCAGTAGTAACCTTGGTCAGTGCTAGATCTGCAATTGCTCCCTTTCAAGGCCGGGTCAACGGGTTCTTGCCTCAAAGCGTCGAATCTTGGATCTTGTCAGTGGATGCTCATTTAAAAGCAAAATGAATCACTAACCCATCCTTACAATTACAGGAAGCTAAAAGTTTCATTGACTTTACTAAAGGAGATGCAGTTTCGTACCTGAGCGGAGTCTCTTTCCAAGAGGCGGATACATGGGATGAATTTAAAATAAGATTACGGGCCATATATGGCGGTGAAGAAGCCTTGGATGTAGTTTTAGCTTTGAGGAACATTTTTAATCTGGACTCTATGACTCAACTTAACGTTGTAGAGAGGGTGGCACTAATTGCTGACCGGCTGAATGAATATCAGGATAGTTTGCTTACTTCCACTTGGGTCACGGGAAGGAACATGGCTGTGAAAGATTTTATCAGGCTCACATATTTAACCTGCTTGATAGTTATGTTGCCTTGGTATGCTGTTTTGACAAGACGCTATTGCCCGACAGTACGGAGCTAGACATATATAAACAAATTAAGAAACTTATGTCTAAGTGCACAGATCTAGACCCCTTGCTTACTCAAGTTTTTGCAAAGAATGAAAGTAAACCACAGCAAGTAAATATAGTCAATAATAACGCAGCAGGGGTAACTTGTTTTAATTGTAAGTGTGCAGGGCATATGATTGGAGACTGCCGAATGCGTTATTGTTCAATTTATAACAGCTCCAGTCATTCTTACAATCGTTGCTTCTCACGTAACCAACAGCAACATAATCCTAAAAACACACAAAATGTTGCCAATGATAATAACAAGAAGAATCCTCATTACTATAAGAAGAAACAGGTCAACAGTAACTCTGCTCAAAATCAGAAACAAACAAATCGTGCTTCAGGAAATTCTGTCCCCGGGCCGTCGAACCAAAACTCACAGAGTCAGTCAAATTTTTCGAGTGTGCAAAGCAAACCAAATACCACGTAATTAACTCCAGCGGGGGAGAGAGTGATGTTGGGTCATTTGTATCAACATCTTTTGAATCAAATAACAAATTTAATCACCTACAAGATCTATGCGAGACCCAGAATTTTCCTATGAACCGCACGACCGAATCCAAAAATCCAGTGCAGGTTCCCGTAGACTTTCACCGTATACATGCTATTATCAGCAAAGATGAATTACGTCCTACATTGCATGCCGTAAATTCAGAGCACCGACCCTTCACACTGTTTTCTGATTCCAGTAGTCCACGTAATATCATGGATTTGCGGACTCATCACATGTTGTTTTCGAACTTCCCTATTGAGAAGTCCGGAGTACGACTTTCGGGTATTGGTAATAATGAATTAAGTGTAGTAGGCGTAACTCAAATTCAGTA
Source organism: Macrobrachium nipponense (assembly GCF_015104395.2). Lineage (NCBI taxonomy): Eukaryota > Metazoa > Arthropoda > Malacostraca > Decapoda > Palaemonidae > Macrobrachium > Macrobrachium nipponense. The sequence goes on from NC_061109.1 coordinate 40,127,980, forward strand.
CAAGTGGGTAAGCGCACGCTTACCAATACCTTTATAGTTGTACAAAACATTGATATGTATCCAGCTGTAATTATAGGATACCCGTCTATGGGCATTCAAAACATTACCTTAGCCCCTGCCAAACACGGCATGTATATCAAAGGAAAATTCTATAAATTTTCTAACACCTTAAAATCAGTTTTGGACAAAAAAGAGACAAACAATCAAACAGTAACATACATTGAGGAACCAGTCTCTTGTCTCATGAATCACGACATTGTTCAAGCGACCCAACAGAATTCTCGCACACCCGTAATAGCAGATTGCACGCAAACTCTCGAGCCGAACGTACCTTCGAATATATTAGTGCGTGTAAAGAAGACTTTGCCGGGATCTGAAATGTTAATCCTTTCCGACACTCTGAAAATTAACGGACTGTCCATAATACAAGCACTATACACTGTTGATTCACAGCAACAAGTTAACATTGAAGTCTGTAACCATTTGAATACCAATCTAGTGATACACAAAAATTAACACATCGTGGATGTGGAAGTTTATAAGTATCACATTCTTACTGTTGCTGAAATTAATCATGCTCAATCAGTTGTGGATGAATCCCTCTTACAATCTATCAAAAGTAAAATCAATAAAGACATTCAAGAAGAGGAGATTCAACAGAAATTTGTTTATCTTTTAACTAAATATCATGATGTTTTCTCCACTACCGAGGGATCTTTGGGAAAAACGGATGTCATTGAACACCAAATACGGCTAAAAGACAAGCATTGAGTCCTTTATGTACCTTCGTACCGACTCCCTATGAAATTCCAGAATGAGAACAATGATGAAGTAGGTAAAATGTTAGAAGAAGGAGTCATTAGGAAATCGAACAGCCCTTATAATTTCCCCTTAATCGTTGTACCGAAAAAAGATCGGACTTGGCGTATTTGTGTAGATTTCCGTCTCTTAAATGAGGAAACTATTCCCAATCGATTCCCAGTGCCATGTACTGACGATACTTTATCCTTGTTAGGACAGAACAAATATTTCACCAGTTTAGACTTACTTAAAAGCTTTCACCAGATACCCTTAGAAAAAGAGAGTATCCCATATACCGCCTTCAGCACAGCCAGGGGACATTATGAATTTTTACGTATGCCTTTTGGGTTATGTTGCGCCCCAATTACATTCACCAGAATGATTAATATAGTGTTAGGAGACTTGTTAGGGGATACCCTACATGCCAAATGGACGACCTTGTAATCTTTTCTAATACCTTAGAAGAACATTTATGTAAACTAGAGCTAGTGCTGCAGAGACTAAGGCAACATAATTTAAGAGTAAAGATAACTAAGTGTGATTTTTTCAAAACAGAACTAGTCTATTTAGGTTTTACGGTGTCTAGTCAAGGTCTTAAGGTAGTCCACGATAAGGTGTCGGCTATCCGTAACTTTCCGATACCTACTAATGTCAAGGGGATACAGCAATTTTTAGGCTGTAGTGGGTATTACCGGCGTTTTATACGCAATTACTCAATTATAGCCGCTCCTCTAACCGATCTTACGAAGAAGGGCTTAGATATATGGTCTGAAAAGCATCAACAGGCGTTCGATACCTTGAAAGAGGAATTATGCAGTTCACCTATCTTAAAATTCCCTGACTTCAGTAAGGAATTCTTTATCGCAACTGACGCCTCAGACCAAGGGGTAGGAGGGGTACTGCTTCAGCAATATGACAAACAGTTCTTCCCTATAACCTTTTATTCACGTAAACTGAGACCTTCTGAAAGTAAATATGCAGTAATAGACAAGGAAGGACTAGCTATTGTTAACTCACTAGTACATTTTAAGTTCATAATATACGGCAATCCTGTCAAGGTTCTTACTGACCATAAGCCCCTCACCGACTTCTTCAAAGGCTTTAGTCACAGTCCCAAAAGAACTCGGTGGCATATGATCATTCAAGACTTTGGCGCAAGGATAGGATATCTACCTGGGAAAGCAAATATCATTGCTGACGCACTATTACGCCATCTTGTATGGAACATCCGTGCCTATTGTTAAAACTGTATCTGAACAGGAAGACCCTGGTTGGAGCGCTGAACTAGTACAGACTGAACAAAGAAAAGATCAGCAGTTAAAGAAAATAATAGATGCTTTGAACGGCAATCCTAAAGAAAAGGAATATGTGAAGTATACGCAGCAGAATTATATAATTAAGGATAATATTCTGTGTAGGTCCGTGACAAGGAAAACCCGCAGCACCCCACAGGTGACTAATGACCAGGTAGTGGTTCCAATCTTGCTTATACCAATCGTCTTAAACTGGTTGCATTCCAATCCATTACATGGTCATCCAGGGTTCTCTATTATGTCACAGAAAGCCAAATCACTATTTTATTGGCCTACGATGCTTACGGATATAAAAAAACACATAGCTAATTGTCACACTTGTCATGAAAACAAAGGGCACACTAAGACACCTGTCAGCTTGGGGGCCTATCCCGTTCCCAACCAACCCTTTGAAAGAGTACACTTAGATTTATTAACAGGGTTTTACGAGTCTGACCGAGGAAATAAGCACCTCTTAGTGTTAATAGAGGCCTTAATAGATGCCTTGACTCGATATACAGAATTGATAGCACTAAAAACTAAAACCGCAATTGAATGCGCTAGGAAATTTTACGAGTGCTACATTTGTAAACATGGAATTCCACACATGATAATCTCTGACTTGGGTGGAGAATTCAATAATCATTTCCTTAACTCGTTGTGTGAATTCCTTTCCTTTGCATTAAGAAAATCAATACCATGATTTATCACCCAGAGTCTAATGGATTAGTTGAGAGGGCAAATAGGAAGGTGTTAAATGTCCTACGAGTTACACTTGGAGGAATGGATCCCAACTGGGATATTGCCATACCAGCGGTTTTAAGTACTCTTAACCATTCATATCATGTATTTATCAAAATGTCGCCGCACGAGGCATTGTACGGTACCCCAGCTAGGACACCTTTCCATGTATTTACGCCTACAACCCATTTATCAAATCCCCTACGGGATGTTATGGAAGCAAGTGTAAGCCGATATAATATACTTCGTAAGAATTTAGAAGAATCACAAATCATAATGAAAAGAAATCATGATAAAATCGCTAAGCCAACTAAATCATATACAGTAGGCGATCAAATATATATACAAGTATATGTTCGCAAGGGTTTGAACTACAAGCTAACACCTAAATTTGAAGGCCCGTTTAGCATTTTAGAAATATTAACGGCCAACAGACTAAAAGTTCAAAACATATCCCAACCTACTGACGTGAGAACAATACCGTTGGCTCATGTTCACAGTTAAGGGAAAGAGGGTAGAAGGACGGAAAAAAAAAGTAATTTATGTATGGTTATATATATGAAACATACCTAATAAAAAGTATATGTGAAACTTGCATGATAAAAGTATGTATATATGTATAACATTTGTATGAAAATATTTTATCTGTTTTGTATAGAAGTAGTTAATTCAAACACGAGTAATTACATATATCTCACTAATTGCAGGTTTCCAACATGAAGCTTATATTGTTTGGATTGGTACTGTTTGTTCAGACATTCTTGTTGTGTGGGAAGAGTGCTAAAATAAAAAATATACATTTTACACATGGCTCTATCATCGAAAGAGCAGAGGACATTTTCATTACAGCAAGCAATATAGCTCTAGAAGTTGACTTGCGAGCAATTTTCCTACCAGAAGATGATGTCATTAACCTAAAAAGCGACTTATCGCGGTTTGCCAAATCATTGAATCAATTACACCATCGTCATTTTCCTTTTAATCTAGAGATTTCGCTAGCACAAACTTTAAGTGTCGCAGAGATGTTGTCATTCAACTTGCAAAACAAAACTGCTGAAGCAGAATGTTTGGCTCGTGATCTGTTTATGTGGACCGTGAGACACAGTAGCCTAGAAAGACGTAACCCGTTTAAATTTGCGGCGCTCAACGTCTTCGGGTCTTTTGCAAGTTTAGGTTTGGGAATTTCAAATAGTCTTAAGATTAATGATCAGAATAAGAGAATTGAATTTTTGCAACATGAAAATAAATTAGTTTTCTCCGAACTTCGTAAACAATTATCATCAATCAATCAACTAATGACATTGGTGAACGAACATTCCAGTAATATCAATCAGATGATGTATGTGCAACACCTGCTGGCAACATTAGCATATTATAGTTCTAAGGTAGACCATATTCGTACAAAAATTTCACATTTTATTGAAAAATCAAGACTATGTGGAAGCTATCACGCTAGCTACAAAAGGTGTTCTGTCGCCACATCTTTTGCCTATCAAAGATTTAACATTAACTTTAGAGAACAGACGAGAGAAACTTGGTCATATTCCTTTGTTAGATGCACATAAGATAGAATTTTATTATAGCTTAATATCAGTAAGTGTTGAGAATTACAGGATCATGATTAACATTACTTTTAATTCTTCTGATGCCTGGCAATCTTACAAAATTGCACCGTTTCCTACTTTCATGACGAATAGCTCATTACCAGTAGTATCTAATCTGACGGGATACGTATTGATTTCCCCTAGTAAGGAAACATTTATGGTTATCAGAGACCTGGATAGGTTCACTCACTGTTCAGATGCCATGGGTAATAAAGTTTGTACAGCTGACTCCTTTGAATTCCACAATATATCAGGGGATTCATGCGAGTTAGGTCTAGTGCTAAACGGCTCTCTCTCTCACACACGTGAACGATGTCTGAAACAACTTTACCCTTTTGACGAGTATAAGTTTGCTTACAGGCTGAATAACGGATCATGGATACGATACGACAGAGCAGGGTTTCACGTAGCTTGCCCGGACGGATCAACGGCCTCTTCACGGATGTTCATCACTGCGGATGGCTGCAGTGGAGTCACACCCAACTACACGGTCCGTGGAGTAAGCACCATCATAAGGGAACGAGTTTACTTCGCGAATTTTTCTTGGTCGAGTACCATCATCCCAGTTTTACCCCTTCCATCAACTATCAAAACTGTCTGGTATGGACCGCACTTCAAGGGCTTACCATGTCAACGAGGATCTACAGTTCTACACACTGCTGGCTGTGACATGCATGTTGGTGGTGGTTCTGGTCACCGCTAACGTATTTGCTTGGCGTAGGTTGAGGCAAACAAGAATGGATCATCAACAGAACGTCGTACCCCATCCTGACACTTATCCATTAGCCCTTAAGGCATTTGTCTTTAGAGCCACTTGAAACTGGCCATTTCATTTGACTCGGGAGGAAGTTGTTTGGAATTGTGTTTTGTGTGAAAAGTGGTTTGAACGCTGGCTAAATGTGTAACAGGAACCTCCATGACATTGCATTCCATATGTAAAGTATGAGAAGCTTAATTATCATTCAATATATCTGGTAGCGCACCTAATATAATCAATTGAAGTTCTACAGTGAATCAATATGTCTTTGCGTGTACACACCAGGAATCTATATGATGTGCACACTTATCTGAATCTTTTTTTATATTAATCAGGTATCAACTATTCTTAATCAGTTACCTTTTATCTTATCACATTTTTGGTACCATTTGCGTATTAACCATATATGATTTTTAGAATGTAATTCTTGTGTCATGCAATCATCAGACGTATGGCAGTACTTTCTGTTGAATATATATTCTCATGACTAACAGTATATAACTATCATTATGTATGACATGTTATCTTTAATATTAGTATGATATCATATGCATTTATCTTGTACATGGATCTGTATCTTCCATGTATTATTCATTACTTATGAGTATTTCTATATATCTGATTTTTTTATATAATCAGTTGCATATCATTCCTTAACCACTTGCTGGTAACTATGGGTTAACTATATATTCACATTAATTTCTCTATCACACTCCTTTGAGTCATATGCAAGTCAAACTTTAATGTTCAGTGTTTGGTTTTGTAGCCGACCGAGCAATTAATGTAAGGGTTACATTTAAAAGGATATATATTCCATATATAAACAGGCTAATGACCTAAGGGGTCACTGTTGAGCTAGCAAGGAATGTGATAAGGTTGATAAACAGGATGCAAGCTAGGTTTTGGCGTATTGAACTCAGCGACGTCCCTGGTTTTTGCATTTGCCTGTGATAATCAAATCCATTGTTGTGTCAAACAGGTCACAGTGCTTTCGCCTGAGAACCTATTGACCTATAACCCACAGACGTCTACATGACTTCCTCTCACATGTTTGTCTGTCTGTATGTTAGTATGCTGAGCTAAGCTTTGCTCTCCTATAATTTGTAAATGCATTGTAACTCAGAACTCTACTTCCCCTCCTAGAATCAGGTTCTCTTAACCACCTTGTCTCTTACTCAAGAGATGTAGTTTCGCAAATATACTGTTACTGTTGTCATCATGAGTTTGAAACATCTCTGCCTTCATACCCAAAGAAGATACTGACTTAGAAATTATCGTCGCAATCTCCGACGAGGATGGGAAGTATACAACACGATACTTGCGTATAACATCGCAGGTCTAAATAACCTCACAGTGCGCCTCGTTATACAAGGCATAGCACAACATGTATATATATATGTATATATATATATAATATATATATATATTTATATATATACACATTAAGCTACAGATGTCCTTTAATGCCTAATTCGCTCTACCTCGGAATTAAAATTATTTTATATATATTAACCGAAGAGGAATATTTTAGTTGATAAGAAATTCGTCGGCTCATGGGCTCGAACCACAGAACCAAGAATCCAGGACGTACAGTGACACGCTTTACCCATGAGACCATTCCTAGGTAGAGTTGATTAGGTATTAAAGGACATTTGTATGTATGTGTGTATGTATGTGTGGTATATATGTAATATATATATATATATGTATATATTATATATATATATATATATATAATATATATATATATAGATATATATATGTAATGAATACATTAAAATATGCAGATAAATTACATATCTGTAAATAGAACCCACGACCTAAGGGGTCATTGGTGAATTAGGAGCGTCCTACGTGACATTGTGAAACTAGATCACGCTATGCAATGCTTGCAGTAGCCTGGTTTGCATTTGGACATCTCATCATTTTCGTTTACAAACAGCTAACAACACCTTCCATGGGAAGCGGTTGACCTGTTAACCCGCGGCGGAAACTCATGACTTCCGAGCCGGCGGACTACGTATTCATTTTATATGTAAATCGCTGAGATGGCTAGTGTTCCGCTATCGACACGATGCCCTGTATTATTAGTTCTCTTCTAGTTACGAAA
>NC_061109.1:40135784-40164424 GCF_015104395.2 Macrobrachium nipponense
ACAAAGAAAAACGCACAGTGCTTGCCATCGATAAATTGTAGACGTATGCCGAGCAGTTAAAATCATGCACAAAAATACGATTATTTGATCCAATGATTGTCGGTTGTGACCAAACAAACGTCCAACCATAAGGAAGAATCGACTCCCATAATAACCCCTATGACAAGTCAAGACCTATGCCTCCAATATACTTAAGAGGGTAATGGCGCCCCTTCTGACACCAGCCACTCTCTCAGCTCTATTACACTGTGTCTCCTTTCTGTCTGCCTCCTTCTTGCTGTTGTCATCTCTCTTATAACTGTCTCTTTGTTTCTCCTCCTTCAGTGTCTTCTAGGCCTATGGAGGTCTCTCTCTCCTCAACTTATGCCTTCTTTATTTCTTCATGCAATTAATTGAGTTACGTAAGGCCCTACATGATCTGATGCTAGTTGTCTTTGTAATAATAAGAATTTGGAATGCGGCTGTTGATATTACAATTATAATCAAAGAGTAGTAGGTATGCTGTTATTTGATAGATAAGGCTTTTATTGGTAGAAAGCGAAGTCCCATTATTACAAGTAATAATATTATTACGACAAAAGTTGAACAGACGGGTTTTCTCGCCTCCATGATGAGAAAATAAAACCTACAGAATAGATTCAGTTATATTATTTTCCTTATAGGAGAAATTAGAGAGGGGGAGCAGAAACTATAAACGTGTGCTTGAAAGGGTGGAAGTGGAGGATAGAGGGAAAAATGTTGAGGGAAGACGTGTGGAGGGCGGTGGCCACGGTGGAGGGGCGGGTTTCATCATGCGTCTGGCGGCACAGTTCCAGTGTTACCAGATCACATCCAGCCCTCGTGGCTGAAATGTGTTTACTTATATGTGTGGCCGACTGTACATTCAACGCTTTTGCCGTATCAGTCAGAGTTTCAGAGTTTTTAACTGGAGATGGTTTTACATTCTGGTCGGTTCTCTTACTGTTGCCAAATTTATGTATTAAAGAGTAAGTGTCTGCTAGAGAAGCTGCCTTTAACAAGTCTTTTTCTTCCCTATCCTCTAAATACATCATAATGTTCAAGGAAGCTTTCGTTTAAACTCTTCAAGTACAATCAAATTCTCTAATTCAGCAAAAGTACTTACTGCAGCAGATTTTATCCATTTCCTAAACTACCTTAATTTCTCGGAAGCGAATTCTACATAGGTTTGAGTTGTGAACTTCGTTTTGATACGAAAGGTCTGACGATATCCCTCGACAGAGATTGAAAAAGCATCCAAAATTGCTTGTTTAACATTCTGGTAATCTGTAGTATTTTCGAGATGTCTACAAACTTTCGCAGCTTTCCCAGTTAATTTCGGCCTTAATAGCCAAACCCACTGATCGCGTGGCCAATCCAAATGCAAGGCAGTCTCTTCAAAGTCTTAAAATAATCTCAGGGTCATAATCTGTGAATGTGGGAACCAACTTAATGTTTTTTGCTAAATCAAAGGGTTTTTTTCCTGAGCTTCCAAAACCGAAATTTCATGTTCCTTATTCTCTCTAGAAAGCTTTGCTTTTTCTTGTTCAAATCTAAGTGCTAACGACGCTTTCATAGTCTAGTTTTTCGTTCTCTCTCTCTAAAGCTTTACTGAAGTCTAGCTTTCTCCATCTCGAATTCTAATTTAAGTCTCGACATTTGTCTCTCAGATTCTAACCTTTTGTTTTCTCTTCTGCTTGTCTCTCCGATTCTAATTTCTGTGCCGCAAGTTTCTCGCGTTCAGGGAAATGCGCTCATATTCTAACTGCTGCTCGTGAGCTAGTACTGCTGGTTCACGAGTTAAATACGTCTAGCTTCATTGCCTAGTTTACCCACACGCATATAATGCTCAAGAATCTGATTGCGAATTTCATTCTTCCGCATGCCTACTCCTAGTTGCAATTGATAAAATGACTAGCTAACTCGAGAAGCTCTAGTTTCTTAGCATTTTGGATACTAGCTAACTCAGCAGAGGGATCCGCAGCAAACTTCTGAACGTTAAATTGAGCCATGGTTAAAGTTAAAGAAAACTTCCTTTAGTAAACAATAGAATTCCTGTTTTACAATTATAATAGACTAACACGTTCCTGCTGCCATTCAAGTAAATGCATTACAAACCACAATACAAAATTATGTTAGCGAGTTTATAGTTTCCCGACAAAATTACACAAACAAGCATTACAAGTAATAAGATTTTAGGGTTTAGGAAAAGGGACTGTCCCGATTCGAAAGCAAAAGGTAATAAAGAACACGAGGGAGTGAAAATAATTTTTACATTTCTGATTCAAGCGGATATGGAGGAACTAAGGAAATAACCCGTTGGTCCTAAACAAGCGTTATTTACTCCAAACAACTTGAATGACAACTTACAACTTTGTACGTCGGCGCAGAGAAAAAAAAATAAAGTAAATAAAGGTTTAAACGATTCCTCACCTATCGTCTAAACTACGCGATCCTGGTATCGTCCAACCCAGGGGAAATGACTGCACAAGTCGTAGTTGTAATTATAAAAGGACAAAATATGGATAAGAGCCTTCCGGAATAGCTCTCGTGAGTCGCCTTAGGGAGTCGTTGACTCGGTGAGGGCGAAAATGAAAAATATACTACTGCGTTAGCATTACCCAAACGAGCAGAACAGTCTATAAACAATACGGAAAATGGTTTCACAGCGCGCACATATCATTAACCCTAATAACAGGTATTCAGAATGTTTACAATAAATCTTGAGTGAAACTAAAAATATTGAACACTATTTGCGGCGACAATTGTCTAACTGAATGAATCCCCAATACGGTAAACAAGATATCTCCCGGACAGGCCCCCAATTTATGTGACGGCTTTATGGCCAAGGTTTAGAGAATATAAAGTTATTCCATAGGTCACATAAAATAAGAAAGGTTTAATTTCAAAACAGAACAAAAATTAGCACTTTAATATTTAATAATGAAACAAGTTACATAATTACGTTAATACCTCTTACCGCATAAAACAAGAAACACTCAAACAATTCTGCACCGCACCAATAACAAAATAAATAACCCTTAATAAAATAAACTAAATTTTAAATATACGTTACGTTACCAGTTTCACAAAGGTTCACTCAAAATTTATATAACAGAACATTAATACATTACAAAAACTGAAGAATAAGAAGACAGCTACTCCAATAGGACACTTGTCACAGTAGAGGACCAGGTGAGACTAATTATGTAGGAAATAGGTGGTCCGAAGAAAACTAAAAGAAGGCGGGGAAAAACCAAAAGCACTCTGAAAACAGGACAACTAAAAATATAACTAGGGATCTTAAAAACAGGTACAGGAATGAACTGTACATTTCCACAAAAATGAAAATCATAGCTATACAAAATTAAGATTTCAATCTGGCAGATGGGTGACAATATATATATATATATATATATATATATATATATATATATATATATATATATATATAAGAATTAAGTAATAAAATCAAAGAACGAAACTTTCTTTTAAGATTAAGATGGGACAAAACAGTTGTTTACGAAATACGCTAGGCCTGCGTTACCTATGTAGCAACATGCACTATACACCAATTTTGGTGCTACTGTTGGGGTACTACAGCCTGGAATAAGTGCCTGTTAAAATCGCCACAAGCATCTTAAGAGACACATTCCATGATTATATTTCAGACAAAGAAAAGGGGAACATGGAAATATTATGGAAAAGGAAAAAGCAAAATATTACAGTGACCGAAGAAGGTATGATGACATCATCTAATTACTTCCCTGTGAGATTTTACATGTAATTTTCATCGATGTCCCGTTTTGATTAGAATCTATTCTTTGGAAAATGTAGGCGATTGAGTGTTTCTTCTTAAATTTCATGTTACTTGTTCCAGTTTTCATTAAGATATATGGAAAGCAATTTCGGCGTGAATAGTGTTTATCCTTGACCCATTAGAATTGGTTGACTTCGGTGGTCCCGCCCATTCATTTTAGGACTTACAAATGCATTTTACAGTCTCTCTCAACTCGTCACGCTAAATAAATCTGAAGAAGAAACTGGCAGTTTAATAAGCTTTCATTCAGACCAAGGAATGATTTATGAAATATAACACTACTGTTCGGACGCTGTACATGCAGCCCGCCATCACCACACGTCAACCACTTTCAAGGGTATTTTCGACAAATTACAATAAAATAGAGGGTAGACATTGCTGAATTTTATTTCCAACTCTTAAGTAATAGGTAATTAAAAGTTTATTATGTGTGGTTCACTCTTTTGGTCTGGAAATAAATATAAATAAACAATTTAAATTCAACCAGTAGGTTAGTAGCTCTGAGTGATTGGACCCCGTAGATAGTTTACGATGACGACAATCGAAATCTCATTGTTCCATTCCATGTCGTTTTGAAGAAGTTAAGTCACAGCCTATGAAAATATTGTAGTGTGCTTTTATGGAGAGTGTCGCTTCATTACTATATTTCGGGAAAAGGTGCAGCTCTGAGCTGTGGCTGAAATAATCCATTTTGTAAACTATTAATGCACAACTGAATTGTGGGGAATCGTATTCCGAACTAAACTGTAGGTAGGTAGGCTGTCAAACCAAGGTGTAACTGGTCTAGCTCTCATAACTATCCCACTATCTCTACGAAACTGAAAACGCATCCGAATTTTGTTCCTTGTAAAAAAGCTTAGTCTGTCTTTTCGGCTGACGTCAGGATCATCATAATAAACTTTATAACTTGTGTCCCCGCTCTTGTCTCAATATATTCATTTTGCAAACAGCAAAATACCGTAATGATAGGACAATTCCCTTTTAGATAAAAATGCAAGTTATAATTATCAGAGTGAACGACTGATGAATCATTTTTTCCCCAGGAATGGCATGCCAATGATAAAGTCAACTACGATAATGACAAGTAACCAATGTGAAATGTGAGACGTCTTCCCTCCCTACCATATGACGCCACTTGACATCCGCTCCACCGCTGGGACTGTCCGCTTATGTATTCAAGTAAGTCAGTGTCAGGTAGTACAAGGAATTTCAAAAACAAAGGAATTTTTGTATGTTCACTCACCTACCTACAGGCACATACAACACGTGCATATGATGTATTTGCGCTAGGTGGCTACAGAAGGTGCCCGGGAACCTTGCGAAGGACACTCTTGAGTACCATGTTTATGACACTTGCCTCACCAGTGGAAGGTCTCGTATTCAGTTTCCTCATGTGCAAGAATTCTTTAGGCACGTTTTATTTAACGTATTGGTGTCATGAGGCCGCATGAGAAGGCATCTGTTACACACGAGAATGTTCCGGGGTAACTTTCACACATGACACCGAATAGCCAATATTGATATCATATTTTTGGGTGACATAGTATGTTCATGTCCATCTGGCAACACTGCAAATATCACGCAGGAATCTGGCTGCGGTGGCACTGAATATAGGGGATATTGGGTCATGCAGTTCTGCGGAAAGATGGTAGCCTATCCTTCCCATGCGAAATCCAGCGGCGAACTGTCATAAAGTTGCTTACCCGTCCTCACATGAAAGCACTTGTCGGTCGATCGGAAGAACTTTGTCATTTGACGGTGAATTGATAAGTAACCTAATCGTTAATATCCGGCCTAAGTTAGTAAAGGGAATCAGCATTGCCAAGGATAGGTTTATGTTGAGAAGATTAGTTATTTAGATACGTACTTTTTCAGTTTTCGAAACTCCTACGAATTTTGCAGAAGATGGTAGTGTTAAACTCCTTAACAGTCAGTCCCCCTTTCAGTTCGTTTTCCTAAATTGTCGTGTGCCTTTGTGATTAACAATAATAACTCTTTGTAAATAATATAAATAATGGACTTTTAGTGTAAAGAGAACCGAAGTCAGTCTCCTGTGACGCACGGATGCAAGGTCTAGAGAGATACTCTCTAGACGTGAATTATGTAGCATTAGCTAATAGTAGTTCTGACAGTAGTGGATCCCATAAGAGTGGCGTACAGTAGGCAAGGGATTTCTTCTCAAAAGACCTGCTGATTATCGGAAGGCCAACACCTTTTCGGGGAAAAAGTTATATATGTGAAAATTATGTTGAGATTTCTTATCATTAATTATTCTGCACGGTCCTAGCGGGGTAGCGCCGTCAGTACAACTCATGTGGTGTACTGTAAACATTACTTAAGGTTCTTTTCAGTGTCCCTTCGACCGTTAGCTGTATCCCCTTCCATTCCTGTTACTGTACCTCCGTCCATATTTTCTTCATTCTTACATTCCACCTTCTAACGATTGATTCTTAACCAATTTCAGTTATTCTGGACGCCACTTGGCTGAATTGCTTGGAAAATATCGTATGTCTATTCTGCCTCAAGTCTGCAATTGCTCTGTGTCTAAAGTGACGTCCATGCAAATGTGATTTATATTAGAGGTGCGTAAGACGGCATAAATTGCGACATATTTTACAGTCAGCTGCTTCCTCAGTATTTATGTTTATTTTTGGATTTCTGAGTTTTTACTTATTCAGTATATATATATATATATATATATATATATATATATATATATATATATATATATGTGTGTGTGTGTGTGTGTGGTGTGTGTGTGTGTGTGTGTGTGTGTGTGGTGATCAGATTTTATTGTCAGCTGAAGAGGCTAGAGATTTTACTTTGGGGCGAGAAACAATTTTAAAGCCTGTGACGTCATGATAGGGTGGGGGAAACCCTGGGTTTCTGGAAATTACCCCTAAATGGATACTGAAATGGAGCATAATATATATATATATATATATATATATATATATATATATATATGTATGTATATAAAATGTATATTTAATTATGAACAAGTGCTTACACAGATTAGAGCGCAGTCTGAAATCTTGCTCATATTATTTGCAAAACCCTAGCCGAACCCCTTACATTCATTTTACTATACCTCCGTTCATATTTTCTTTCTTCCATCCTGCTTTCCGCCCTCTCTTTACAGTTGTTTCAACATAATTTTCAGCCCTGTATGATCTCATAGGTCCCAGCGCATGGCCTTTGGCCTAAATTTTATATTGTTCGACAATAAAAGGCGCGCAATTTCAATGTTATATTATGAATTTTCATGAATTTATTTTCGAATTTTAAAGCCCAAGAGAAATAAGAAAGAACATGGAATTTGAAAATTGAACGATATATGTATCTAAATCTATTCTAAAAGCTATTACCTAGAGGAGGGAAGTACAGTGATATTTCAAGTTTTTAAAGAAATGTTAGACACAGAAAACTTGCATGTTTCGTGACTATAGAAAACTGATAGGGTTTGTAAGTGACTCTCTCTCTCTCTCTCTCTCTCTCTCTCTCTCTCTCTCTCTCTCTCTCTCTCTCTCTCTCTCTCAATTTGCAACCATTATTGCATGTTGGACTTGAAAATATAACTTTCCAATCGTTTAATCATGTTGATAGCTCTCAAGTACATTAAAGTAAGTTTATAAAAGCACTCATTCAAACGTAGTATAATGGTATTTTTTCAGGCCCATAATGAATCCTTAAGGGGTTAGTGCCGTCAGTGCACCTCATGAGGTGCAATGTAACATTACTTAAGGTTCTTTGCTTCCGCAGGGGCCTAGTACCGTCAAGGCACCTCATACGGTGCACTGTAGGCATTACTTAAGGTTCTTTGCAGCGTGCCTTCGGCCCCTAGCTGCAACCCCTTTCGGTACTTTTACTGTACCGCCTTTCATTTTCCCTTTCTACCTTCCTTCTTACTTTCCATCCTCTCCTAACAATCATAGGCTTTCCTCCTGTTACACCTTTCATACTTATTACTGTCGGTTCCCGTTTCAGCGCTGAATGACCTCATTGGTCCCAGTGCATGGCCTATGGCCTAAATTCTATATTCAATTCAGCAGTGTCCCTTCGGCCCCTAGCTGCAACCTTTTTCATTCATTTTGTTATACCTCCGTTTATTTTCTTTTTCATCCATCTTAGCGTCCACCCTTTCGTAACGGTTGAGGTTTTCCTCCTTTTATATCTTTCAAACCTTTTCACGGTCTATTTCTGTTTCAGCGCTGAATGGCCGTAGTTGCCCCAGTGCTTGGCATGTATGCCTAGAAATCTATATAAATCAAAAGTCCAGAGTGCTATATTGGTTTATAGTAAAGTTTTACCATGTCTGATTCTATAATGGTATTTTACATACAAAATCAGCTGTACCATTTATAAACTGCTCTATCAAGTGCCATAGTAAATCCCGTTAAGCCTAAACTCAGGTTCTGGATGAAGTACGTGGGAGACATTGACGTTTTGGAATGGAATGGAATGCAAAATTTAGACCAAAAACAAAGCGCTGGGACTTATGAGGTCATTCGGCGCCGGAAGGGATTTTAGAGTCAAAAGGTCTGAAAGGTGTCACAGGAGCTAAACCTCGCAGCTACACTTTGAATCAAATGTTGGGAGAGGGTTGAAAGTAAGGTGGAAGAGAATATGAACAGAGGTACAGTAAAAGGATTGAAAGGGATTGCAGCTAAGGGCCGAATAGAAGCTGCAAAGAACCTTAAGTAAAAGGCCTACAGTGCACCGCATAGGACTGCACTGACGCACTAATCCCCCACGGGTCTGGCGTTTTGGTGTCCGACCTGGAAATATTTCAGTGCATTCTTTACCAAATTAGTAACCTAATAGGTACTAAACACGAAAGTAGAATTGGAAAGACGATGATAAGTGACATATGAAATTCGAGTTCACAGTCGGCTGTAAAGAAAACCCACTTTAGAATCCTACATCACTCCATTCGTTTTTTAGTTACTATGATATTTCAATAAGGTTTTGCCCCTTAGGGGGACAGTGCCATCAGTGCACTAAGATATGCTTAAAAAAGTTGAAGTCCATCTTAGTTTTACCAGACCACTGAGCTGATTAACAGCTCTCCTAGGGCCGGCCCGAAGGATTGGATTTTTTGGCGTGGCTAGGTAGGAACCAATTGGTTTCTTAGCAACAGGACCTACAGAATTTTCTTCAAGGTTTATTGGTTAACATTCGGCAGTTGTTTCCCACCCACCAACAGCTCACCACTCTCCTTACCACGGCTTGTGTTTAATTCTGGTAACTATTGAGAAACTTTAAAGTTTAAGTTCTTTGAGAAAATCATTAGGAAAGCATCTTACTGATAACATTATTCCACATACTCAGCGTGACCTTATTCAAGTAAGATATTGTCTTACCCCGTCAATCAGATGGACACTAATCCGAAAATTTTAATTGGATGGGGAAACTGTCACTATGCAGCCCAATTTTGGAAAAGGGTTGGGTAATGTTGATCGTCTTATATTATGCAAGAAGCTTAAAAGTATTTCCAGTTGCACAATTCAGGTGTCAGCTAATAGAGCAATATCCAAACCAGCATTTGTCATATTTTGTGTTCCACAGAGAACAATTCAGTTCTTTCAGTTGTTTGCAAAGTGACAGACGATACCTGCAAAGTTCTTAACTATCTGTATTCACTACCAATACTCATGAATTAATATCAGGCTTGAGAAAACCTTTTAACGTATCCAAAGTGAACTGGCAAAACAACATCTTGAACAAGGACAAATTTAAACACAGCTCTTTGATAAAAAGTCACCACATAACACCACATAACATAAGAGTTCCAAGCTTAAGTCCTCGAATCACTATTTCTGAAGACCTAACCTGATTAGCTCAAATATGCAAAAGCATAAAAAACATTCATAAATAAGCAAAGCTCGCAATATCATGGACACATAAATGGTGACATTGATGAGACCAGGCACTGACTATTGCTGACCACTATGGTATCCCCTTACTATTTAGCTACGGGTAAAGGAAATCACTTGAGAGATTGCGAGGTAATTTCGTGAAAAATGAAGAATTATCAGGCTTGCCATAATAGACTCAAAGCGATAATGCTTTGGAGAGTCTATTGGAGATTATTTCTCTGTTGTAAATTTACAAAATCAAAGAAGGCATAGTTCTGAATTTATCATTACCGAAACACAAAAGGGACAAATCCTGTGGGGCCCAGGTTTTTAAAGCTCCTGGCTCCAATGGAACATTTAATTTTTCTGTGGTCCCTTAGGGCCCAGACATTTTAGTGAAAAATTTTAAGTAATGGAAAATGTTTTAAATGGATGGTGCATGTCACAATTGCAATCTACAATTTGCCCAATCGAATTACGACGAATGGCGACCCCATTGCGTCAGTGTTGCGTCCTGTGCAATGAAATGGCGACGTATGATAGTTGTCGTGACGCAACTGCATATGTGTTGGGTGGTGCATCCACCACCACTTGGTTACGATTCATGGCGATCGCAATGGCGTCGTAATGATAAAATTTTCGGCCGTTACGACGCGCGGTCTTGAATCCCCAGTGTGTGAGTCGGGCATTACTGCAGCTTTTTTTTTTTTTTTTTTTTTTTTTTTTTTTTTTTTTTTTTTAAGTTACGTAAGTCATTCATTCTAAGGGAATGAAATGGAATATTGTAAGATAAAGCTCATTATGGCCTCCTTCAGTTAATGTTTTGAAGCGTTAGGATATCCATCGAGTTTTCTTGAGCCACTGCCAAGAGTACACCTTCTCATGATATTAAGAAGAAGCTTGAATATGATTCCTTTCAGAAATTAAAAAGGAAAAAAAACTAGTACAGGTAATTGGGACTGATGCACATGACACTATTGGGATTATTTACAAAATGTTTCTCAACCACTTTTGTAGAAAGAATGACCGACGTATACCGCAAACTTCCAGTAAGGTTAGGTTAATAAATAAGAGAATGTACTTTGGAATCTTTTATTACCAGGGCAATGCGCCCACTCTTATTAGTTAAGCGAGACATTCGCAATGTGAGGTGTTATTATAATAATATTATACTTAGACATGGTGATAAGCATATAACAGAAATATATTCTAGAGCTGTAATTTATCATGCTTTCTTTATATGTAAAAATCCTGGATTTATAGCTCATCTTGTGATTTCTTTCTCAATTGAAAAACAGTAAATAATAATGATTTTTGAAAGTTTTCACACACACACACACACACACACACACACACACACACACACACATATATATATATATATATATATATATATATATATTATATATATATATATATATATATGCTTTAATAAATTACAGTAGATACACGTGACTTCATTGAATAAGCGAATATCGCAGGCAAATGGTTGGCAGAAATCCAAGCGCTTTCGTCTTTACTAGGACATTGCAGTGTCTTAGTAAAGACGAAAGCTCTTGGAATTCTGCCTACCATTTTCTTGTGGTGTTCACTTATATACGTATGTAATATGTATACATGTGCATCAAATTTATATATGTATAATTATGCATATATGTGTAAGGGTTACATTTAACCCTTCTTCACGGACGTGGGGTAATATTTTTCCCCACCGTATTTTCTTTTATCCTGGCTGAGTGGTCCGGCCACTTAGCAAGCATAACAGCTATGTAGCTTCAGTTTCCTGTCAGGTCTATTGGAGGGAGGTAGTGTCTCTGTGATCAATCACTTGTGGGGGTGTGTGTGAGTTTGGGGTATATTGTACCCCAGAGCAGTGTTAACACACTAATAGGTGTGGAAATATTTTACCCCAGTGCAGTGATAAACTATTAAAACATGGGGTATATTTTGCCCCAGTGCAGTGTTGATGTGTTTTTAATGTTTTTAGTTCTTTGTGTATTTTCATGCTTTTATCTTTCAGGCATTGAATATTCTCTTTTCAGAGCTATCAGTGACTAGATACTACAGGACTCATAATAAAAACTGTGAAAGATGGATAGAAAAAAAGAAAGTTGTTATTCTCAGGCAGAATTAGAAGAAATAATGAACAAGACAGACTTAACAGATGTGACTTCAATATTTGAAAGTGATGATGAAGGTGAGATTGATCATGTGGAATATGAGGTGGAAGATGACTCAGATATGGACAAAGATTATGAAGAACCAACTAGCAGTGATGATGATAGTGAGGAGTTTTTATGGACGAACAAGGTTTTCAAAGTAGGGCACGAGAAAACGAACTACATCGACACCTCGCAAGCCACGTGTTGCCAGCCAAATAGACGTCTGGCCTCACCCTCCCTTCCACTCCCCCCCCAACCCATGGACGACTCTCTACCATCCCCCTCCCTAGCCTCAATGCACCACTCTGTCCACACCAGCCTCTCCTACCCCTGGTACCTCTACTGTTATCCCTGCTGTAAGTAGGGTGAGTAAGAGGCGCCGTGGTAATGCTGCTCGAGGAGGTGCTACACAAGCTGTGTCCTATGCTGACCCTGCTGTGCCTCCTGCTCCCTCTGCTGTGCCTCCTGCTCCCTCTGCTGACCCTGCTGTGCCTCCTGCTCCTGCTGCTTACCCTGCTGTGCCTCCTCCTGTTGCCAGGGAAGACGAAGGAACATTGCTAATGAAGAAGACGAAGCTACAAGAGTGCATGCCTTCGGAACAGTACAGTGACATCCAAGTCTGGCTATAGGTGGAATTGTCGACCACAGTCATCCAGTAGAGTAAGGACACCAGCACGAACATTTGTTGGTCCTATCACCCCAGGACTAACACCGGAGGCAAGGAGTGCAGACACCCCAGAAAAAGCCTTGAGCTTGTTCTTTGGAGATAATATTATCAATGAGATAGTGCAGTGGACCACAAAATAATTCCTCAACGGGCAGCCAAGTATACTAACGGAAAGGAGGGTTATTCCTAACAGAACCGGATGAGATACGTGCACTTTTGGGGCTATTGATCTTCAGGGGTGGTGGCCAGAGGGATAAAACCACCGACCACTAGGGAAATGTTTAGCTCCAAGACGGGCCCACCAATTTATCGTGCAGCCATGTCAGAGGACGCTTCTACTTCCTTCTCAGCTGTTTGAGATTTGATGACAAAGACACGAGAGCTCAGAGACAGACAACGGACAAGTTTGCAGCTATTCGTGTTATCTGGGACATCTTTATTGGCAACTGTGGGAAAATGTACGTCCCAAGTGAAACAGTTACAGTGGATGAACAGCTGCTGGCATTCCATGGAAATTGCCCATTCCGGATGTATATTCCCAGCAAACCAGGAAAATATGGGATCAAACTTTTCCTCATATGTTGACAGTAAAAGCAGGTACATGCCGAGTGCAATACCCTACCTGGGGAAAGAAGACACACAACCTCAGGCCCGGGGTGGCATAAACCTTGGTCATAAGATCACAAAGGATCTTACAGAACCCTACCACAATAGAAACAGAAACGTAACCACCGACAATGGTTTAGTTCTGTGCCCCTGGCCACTGATCTTCTACACAACTGCGGCACGACCCTAGTTGGCACTGTGAGAGCAAACAAGAAAGAAATTCCTCAGGAAATGAAAGAAACAAGAACTAGGAGGGTAGGTTCAAGTGCATTCTTATTCGTGAATGACATGACGTTGGTGTCATACTGCAAGGACACTTCAAGAACGAAAAAGAAGTTGGTGTATCTATTATCATCAATGCACACACAGCCAACCATAATGCCAAACGGCAAGCCTGAGATCATTTGTTTTTATAATGAGACGAAAGGTGGAGTAGATGCATTCGATCAAATGTGTGCAATATACTCAGTTTCACGCAAGACAAGCAGGTGGCCCATGAGTATTTTCTATGGGATTAGGATAAATTCCTGTGTAATCAACCTCGTGGATAATCTATAAGGAAAATGCAGCAGCAATAGGTTTTTCTAGTTTCTAAACCAATTGAGAGACGCTTCTATATGCAACATTTGGCAGAGGCCCTTATCAAAGCATGGGCAGGAAAGAGGATGCTCAACCCAAGGATTCCCAGAACCATCAAAACTGTGATCAACACAGTCTGTAACATTCCTATACCTGTCAGGGATGATCAAGCAGGTCTCACAGTGATGGCAGACAGCAGGGCTCCCATGGTGCGGTGCTCACTGTGTGACAGGGCCAGCGCAGGAAGACCACACCCGGTGTCAAGGCTTAAACGCCCTGTGTGTCCTCGCCACATCTACACTTGGTGCGTGGACTGCCCAACACTAATAATGCAGGTAAGAACTTTAGTTACTACTACTACTACTACTACTACTACTACTACTACTACTACTACTACTACATACTGGTAAGCGTAGGGCATGCATAGTCCATCACCGAGAATATGAATTGTTTGTACTGTACACTGAAACTGCCAGTATTGGTCATTACCATTTTCAATGGTAAATAATTGTAAAACAAGATTTTTTTTTTGCTCAAATATGGTCTTTTGACTGTCAAAACATAAACATAACATTTCTTGATCATTTAGTGTTCACAGACAGGAATACCTCTACGAATTTTTTTTTTTTTGCAGAAACTTCATTTATTTTCACCAAAGAATTTATAGTTATTCTTTTATGGTCTCCCATACAGTGTGTGTGGCTGCCAGGAGGCTGATACCCATAGCTGAGATACCCCGATACCCTGAGAGTGTGTGGGTCAAGGATCAAGTCATTTACAAGAATATTAGATTGTACACACGCTATTTTAGCAACACAAGTACAAATTTCAGTATTTTTTTATACTTTTTATAAGTTGTCCTTGAAATATGTAGTTTCAGTGCTAGTCATTAAAATGGTTAAGTAAACAACACTAGAGGATATGTATTTTCTGTTTATCTTTTCAGAATAAATAAATTTTGTTTAATAACTATTTTTTTTTATTTTATTTTTACCAGCAGGTAAAACATACCCCACCTCCGTGTTAATAATAGTAAACCCACGTCCGTGAACAAGAGTTAAAAGGATATAGATTCCATATATAAATAAGCTAATGACCTAAGGGGTCACTGTTGAGATAGCAAGGAGTGTGATAAAGGTTGATAAACAGGATGCAAGTTAGGTTTTGGCGTATTGAATCAGCGACGTCCTGATTTGCATTTGCCTGTGATAATCAAATCCATTGTTGTGTCAAACAGGTCACAGTGCTTTCGCCTGAGAACCTATTGACCTATAACCCACAGATGTCTACATGACTTCTTCTCACATGTTCGTCTGTCTGTATGTCAGTATGCTGAGCTAAGCTTTGCTCTCCTATAATTTGTAAATGCATCGTAACTCAGAACTCTACTTCCCCTCTTAGAATCAGGTTCTCTTACTCAAGAGATGTAGTTTTGCAAATATACTGTTACTGTTGTCATCATGAGTTTGAAACATCTCCGCCTTCATACCCAAAGAAGATACTGACTTATTAAATTAATCGTCGCAATCTCCGACGAGGATGGGGAAGTATAACAACATGATACTTGCGTATAACATCGCAGGTCTAAATAACCTCACAGTGCGCCTCATTATACAAGGCCTAGCACAAAATTGGTGGCAGCCCAGACTCGGACTATTCCACATCATCCGAAGACTAACAAAATGTAACATATCAGAAGTCAACGAAGGTGAGAGAATCTTCAAGCAACTTTGAATCTCTTATGGCAATGTAAGAAACGTCTCATTAATAATCATTCGAGAGGGTGTATCATCGTTTACTGAGTGTCTCCAGCACTTCAAGAAACAAACCGGATCACCATGGATAAAGCAACGGGAAACGAATCATTCAACAAACAAACACCGCACGAGCAGAACGCAAACTTAGAATTTGGGTCACCGCGGAACAGCGACATCGGAGCCAAGGCCGTGACGTCACCTAAACAGCACGATCTTCCTCTTATATACCGAAGGTAAGTACAATTCTTTATTCATTCTGGTGTGTGACTTTGAGTGTTCTCCATACACAAGATTGATCGTCCATTATTCCTGGGGGTGAGTTATACGTTATCCTTAATCTTCCGTTCTGGATTCTCGCCCAGCAGGCCTTTTTATCTTTGTTGCTAATTTTTTTTTCTTCCAGAAGTTCTCCGGAAATATCCTCATCATATTATCTGTTTTTAATCTTATCATTTTGGGGGACTCTGTTATTATCTGTAACACATTTTTTCGTATCTTATATTGCATATGCGTTTACGTGGTGGAGTGTATTCATATAGATATTTCGATAGGATCACTAGGAATTGTAGTGATAAGAAAAAAAACAAAAGTCACGATGGCCAACTCTGCACCCAGTAACCCCGTACCCAGTAACCCAGTAGTAACCTTGGTCAGTGCTAGATCTGCAATTGCTCCCTTTCAAGGCCGGGTCAACGGGTTCTTGCCTCAAAGCGTCAAATCTTGGATCTCGTCAGTGGATGCTCATTTAAAAGTAAAATGCATCACTGACCCATCCGTACAATTACAGAAAGCTAAAAGTTTCATTGACTTTTGCTAAAGGAGATGCAGGTTCGTACCTGAGAGGAGTCTCTTTCCAAGAGGTGGATACATGGGATGAATTTAAAATAAGATTACGGGCCATATATGGCGGTGAAGAAGCCTTGGATGTAGTTTTAGCTTTGAGGAACATCCTTAATCTGGCCTCTATGACTCAACTTAACGTTGTAGAGAGGGTGGCACTAATTGCTGACCAGCTGAATGAATATCAGGATAGTTTGCTTACTTCCACTTGGGTTACGGGAAGGAACATGGCGGTGAAAGATTTTATCAGGCTCACATATTTAACCTGCTTGATAGTAATGTTGCCTTGGTATGCTGTTTTGACAAGAAGCTATCGCCCGACAGTACGGAGCTAGACATATATAAACAAATTAAGAAACATATGTCTAAGGTGCACAGATCTGGACCCCTTGCTTACTCAAGTTTTTACAAAGAATGGAAGTAAACCACAGCAAGTAAATATAGTCAATAATAACGCAGCAGGGGTAACTTGTTTTAATTGTAAGCGTGCAGGGCATATGATTGGAGACTGCCGAATGCGTTATTGTTCAATTCATAACAGCTCCAGTCATTCTTACAATCGTTGCTTCTCACGTAACCAACAGCAACATAATCCTAAAAACACACAAAATGTGGCCAATGATAATAATAAGAAGAATCCTCATTACTATAAAAAGAAACAGGTAAACAGTAACTCTGTTCAAAATCAGAAACAAACAAATCGTGCTTCAGGAAATTCTGTTTCCGGGCTGTCGAACCAAAACTCACAGAGTCAGTCAAATTTTTTGAGTGTGCAGGGGGAGAGAGTGATGTTGGGTCATTCGTATCAACATCTTTTGAATCAAATAACAAATTTAATCACCTACAAGATCTATGCGAGACCCAGAATTTTCCTATGAACCACACAACCGAATCCAAAAAACCAGTGCAGGTTCCCGTAGACTTTCACCGTATACATGCTATTATCAGTAAAGATGAATTACGTCCTACATTGCATGCCGTAAATTTAGAGCACCGACCCTTGACACTGTTTTCTGATTCCGGTAGTCCACATAATATCATGGATTTGCGGACTCATCACATGTTGTTTTCGAACTTCCCTATTGAGAAGTCCGGAGTACGACTTTTGGGTATTGGTAATAATGAATTAAGTGTAGTAGGCTTAACTCAAATTCAGTACAAGGTGGGTAAGCGCACGCTTACCGATACCTTTATAGTTGTACAAAACATTAATATGTATCCAGCTGTAATTATAGGATACCCGTCTATGGGCATTCAAAACATTACCTTAGCCCCTGCCAAACACGGCGTGTATATCAAAGGAAAATTCTATAAATCTTCTAACACCTTAAAATCAGTTTTGGACAAAAAAGAGACAAACAATCAAACAGTAACGTACATTGAGGAACCAATCACTTGTCTCATGAATCATGACATTGTTCAAGCGACCCAACAGAATTCTTGCACACCCGTAATAGCAGATTGCACGCAAACTCTCGAGCCGAACGTACCTTCGAATATATTAGTGCGTGTAAAGAAGACTTTGCCAGGATCTGAAATGTTAATCCTTTCCGACACTCTGAAAATTAACAGACTGTCCGTAACACAAGCACTATACACTGTTGATTCACAGCAACAAGTTAACATTGAAGTCTGTAACCATTTGAATACCAATCTAGTGATGCACAAAAATCAACACATCGTGGATGTGGAAGTTTATAAGTATCACATTCTTAGTGTTGCTGAAATTAATCATGCTCAATCAGTTGTGGATGAATCCCTCTTACAATCTATCAAAAGTAAAATCAATAAAGACATTCAAGAAGAGGAGATTCAACAGAAATTTTTTTATCTTTTAACTAAAGATAAAAAAATGACTCCTTATGAAATTCCAGAATGAGATCAATGATGAAGTAGGTAAAATGTTAGAAGAAGGAGTCATTAGGAAATTGAACAGCCCTTATAATTTCCCCTTAATCGTCGTACTGAAAAAAGATCGAACTTGGCGTATTTGTGTAGATTTCCGTCTCTTAAATGAGGAAACGATTCCCGATCAATTCCCAGTGCCATGTACTGATGATATTTTATCCTTGTTTGGACAGAACAAATATTTCACCAGTTTGGACTTACTTAAAGGCTTTCACCAGATACCTTTAGAAAAAGAGAGTATCCCATATACCGCCTTCAGCACACCCAGGGGACATTATGAATTTTTACATATGCCTTTTGGGTTACGTTGCGCCCCAATTACATTCACCAGAATGATTAATATAGTGTTCAGAGACTTGTTAGGGGATACCCTACATGCCTATATGGACGACCTTGTAATCTTTTCTAATACCTTAGAAGAACATTTACGTAAACTAGGGCTAGTGCTACAGAGACTAAGGCAACATAATTTAAGAGTAAAGATAACTAAGTGTGATTTTTTCAAAACAGAACTAGTCTATTTAGGTTTTACTGTGTCTAGTCAAGGTCTTAAGGTAGTCCATGATAAGGTGTCGGCTATCCGTAACTTTCCGATACCTACTAACGTCAAGAGGATACAGCAATTTTTAGGCTGTAGTGAGTATTACCGGCTTTTTATACGCAATTACTCAATTATAGCCACTCCTCTAACCGATCTTACGATGAAGGGCCTAGATTTTATATGGTCTGAAAAGCATCAACAGGCGTTCGATACCTTGAAAGAGGAATTATGCAGTTCACCTATCTTAAAATTCCCTGACTTCAGTAAGGAATTCTTTATCGCAACTGACGCCTCAGACCAAGGGGTAGGAAGGGTACTACTTTAGCAATATGACAAACAGTTCTTCCCTATAGCCTTTTATTCACATAAACTGAGACCTTCTGAAAGTAAATATGCAGTAATAGACAAGGAAGGGCTAGCTATTGTTAACTCACTAGTACATTTTAAGTTCATAATATATGGCTATCCTGTCAAGGTTCTTACTGACCATAAGCCCCTCACCGACTTCTTCAAAGGCTTTAGTCACAGTCCCAAAAAAACTCAGTGGCATATGATCATTCAAGACTGGCGCAAGGATAGGATATCTACCTGGGAAAGCAAATATCATTGCTGACGCATTATTACGCAACCCCGCACCATCTTGTATGGAACCATTAGCTGAACTAGTAGATATCAACATCCGTGCCTATTGTTAAAACTGTATCTGAACAGGAAGACCCTGGTTGGAGTGCTGAACTAGTACAGACTGAACAAAGAAAAGATCAGCAGTTAAAGAAAATAATAGATGCTTTGAACAACAATCCTAAAGAAAAGGAATATGTGAAGTATATGCAGCAGAATTATATAATTAAGGATAATATTCTGTGTACGTCCATGACGAGGAAAACCCGCAGGACCCCGCAGGTGACTAACGACCAGGTAATGGTTCCAATCTCACTTATACCAATCGTCTTAAACTGGTTGCATTCCAATCCATTACATGGTCATCCAGGGTTCTCTGTTATGTCACAGAAAGCCAAATCACTATTTTATTGGCCTACGATGCTTATGGATATAAAAAAAACACATAGCTAATTGTAACACTTGTCATGAAAACAAAGGGCACACTAAGACACCTGTCAGCTTGGGGGCCTATCCCGTTCCCAACCAACCCTTTGAAAGAGTACACTTAGATTTATTAACAGGGTTTTACGAGTCTGACCGAGGAAATAAGCACCTCTTAGTGTTAATAGATGCCTTAATAGATGCCTTGACTCGATATACAGAATTGATAGCACTAAAAACTAAAACCGCAATTGAATGCGCTAGGAAATATTACGAGTGCTACATTTGTAAACATGGAATTCCACACATGATAATCTCTGACTTAGGTGGAGAATTCAATAATCATTTCCTTAACTCGTTGTGTGAATTCCTTTCCTTTGCATTAAGAAAATCAATACCATGATTTATCACCCAGAGTCTAATGGATTAGTTGAGAGGGTAAATAGGAAGGTGTTAAATGTCCTACGAGTTACACTTGGGGGAATTGATCCCAACTGGGATATTGCCATACCAGCGGTTTTAAGTACTCTTAACCATTCATATCATGTATTTATCAAAATGTCGCCGCACGAGGCATTGTACGGTACCCCAGCTAGGACACCTTTCCATGTATTTACGCCTACAACCCATTTATCAAATCCCCTACGGGATGTTATGGAAGCAAGAAATCATATGCAGTAGGCGATCAAATATATATACAAGTATATGTTCGCAAGGGTTTGAACTACAAGCTAACACGTAAATTTGAAGGCCCGTTTAGCATTTTAGAAATATTAACGGCCAACAGACTAAAAGTTCAAAACATATCCCAACCTACTGACGTGAGAACAATACCGTTGGCTCATGTTCACAGTTAAGGGAAAGAGGGTAAAAGGAAGGAAAAAAAAATTTATATATGGTTATATATATGAAACATACCTAATAAAAAGTATATATGAAACTTGCATGATAAAAGTATGTATATATGTATAACATTTGTATGAAAATATTTTATCTGTTTTGTATAGAAGTAGTTAATTCAAACACGAGTAATTGCATATATCTCACTAATTGCAGGTTTCCAACATGAAGCTTATATTGTTTGGATTGGTACTGTTTGTTCAGACATTCTTGTTTTGTGGGAAGAGTGCTAAAATAAAAAATATACATTTTACACAT
The DNA here is from genome assembly GCF_015104395.2 of Macrobrachium nipponense. NCBI lineage: Eukaryota > Metazoa > Arthropoda > Malacostraca > Decapoda > Palaemonidae > Macrobrachium > Macrobrachium nipponense. Next base: position 40,156,722 of record NC_061109.1, read on the forward strand.
GGCTCTATCATCGAAAGAACAGAGGACATTTTCATTACAGCAAGCAATATAGCTCTAGAAGTTGATTTGCGAGCAATTTTCCTGCCAGAAGATGATGTCATTAATCTAAAAAGCAACTTATCGCGGTTTGCCAAATCATTGAATCAATTACACCATCGTCATTTTCCTTTTAATCTAGAGATTTCGCTAGCACAAACTTAAAGTGTCGCAGAGATGTTGTCATTCGACTTGCAAAACAAAAGTGCTGAAGCGGAATGTTTGGCTCGTGATCTGCTTATGTGGACCGTGAGATACAGTAGCCTAGAAAGACGTAACCCGTTTAAATTTGCGGCGCTCAACGTCTTCGGGTCTTTTGCAAGTTTAGGTTTGGGAATTTCAAATAGTCTTAAGATTAATGATCAGAATAAGAGAATTGAATTTTTGCAACATGAAAATGAATTAGTTTTCTCCGAACTTCATAAACAATTATCATCAATCAATCAACTTATGACATTGGTACGAACATTCCAGTAATTTCAATCAGATGATGTATTTGCAACACCTGCTGGCAACATTAGCATATTACAGTTCTAAGGTAGACCATATTTGTACAAAAATTTCACATTTTTAATTGAAAATCAAGACTATGTGGAAGCTATCACTCTAGCTACAAAATGGTGTTCTGTCGCCACATCTTTTGCCTATCAAAGATTTAACATTAACTTTAGAGAACAGACGAGAGAAACTTGGTCATATTCCTTTGTTAGATGCACATAAGATAGAATTTTATTATAGCTTAATATCAGTAAGTGTTGAGAATTACAGGATCATGATTAACATTACTTTTAATTCTTCTGATGCCTGGCAATCTTACAAAATTGCACCGTTTCCTACTTTCATGACGATAGCTCATTACCAGTATATTCTAATCTGACGGATACGTATTGATTTCCCCTAGTAAGGAAACATTTATGGTTATCAGAGACCTGGATAGGTTCACTCACTGTTCAGATGCCATGGGTAATAAGTTTGTACAGCTGACTCTTTGAATTCCACAATATATCAGGGGATTCATGCGAGTTAGGTCTAGTGCTAAACGGCTCTCTCTCTCACACACGTGAACGATGTCTGAAACAACTTTACCCTTTTGACGAGTATAGTTGCTTACAGGCTGAATAAGGATCATGGATACGATACGACAGAGCAGGGTTTCACGTAGCTTGCCCGGACGGATCAACGGCCTCTTCACGGATGTTCATCACTGCGGATGGCTGCAGTGGAGTCACACCCAATACACGGTCCGTGGAGTAAGCACCATCATAAGGGAACGAGTTTACTTCGCGAATTTTTCTTGGTCGAGTACCTCATCCCAGTCCCATTTTTACCCCTTCCATCAACTATCAAAACTGTCTGGTAATGGACCGGCACTTCAAGGGCTTACCATGTCAACGAGGATCTACAGTTCTACACAAACTGCTGGCTGTGACAATGCATGTTGGTGGTGTTTTCTGGTCACCGCTAACGTATTTGTTCTTGGCGTAGGTTGAGGCAAACAAGAATGAATCATCAACAGAACGTCGTACCCCATCCTGACACTTATCCATTAGCCCTTAAGGCATTTGTCTTTAGAGCCACTTGAAACTGGCCATTTCATTTGACTCGGGAGGATGTTGTTTGGAATTGTGTTTTGTGTGAAAAGTGGTTTGAACGCTGGCTAAATGTGTAACAGGAACCTCCATGACATTGCATTCCATATGTAAAGTATGAGAAGCTTAATTATCATTCAATATATTTGGTAGCACACCTAATATAATCAATTGAAGTTCTACAATGAAATCAATATGTCTGTGCGTGCACACCAGGAATCTATATGATGTGCACACTTATCTGAATCTATTTATTATCAGGTATCAACTATTCTTAATCAGTTACCTTTTATCTTATCACATTTTTGGTACCATTTACGTATTAACCATATATGATTTTTAGAATGTAATTCTTGTCATGCAATCATCAGACGTATGGCAGTACTTTCTGTTGAATATATATTCTCATGACTAACAGTATATAACTATCATTATGTATGACATGTTATCTTTAATATTAGTATGATATCATATGCATTTATCTTGTACATGGATCTGTATCTTTCATTCATTACTTATGAGTATTTCTATATATCTGATTTTTTTTTATATAATCAGTTGCATATCATTCCTTAACCACTTGCTGGTAACTATGGGTTAACTATATATTCACATTAATTTCTCTATCACACTCCTTTGAGTCATATGCAAGTCAAACTTTAATGTTCAGTGTTTGGTTTTGTAGCCGACCGAGCAATTAATGTAAGGGTTACATTTAAAAGGATATATATTCCATATATAAATAGGCTAATGACCTAAGGGGTCACTGTTGAGATAGCAAGGAGTGTGATAAAGGTTGATAAACAGGATGCAAGCTAGGTTTTGGCGTATTGAATCAGCGACGTCCTGGTTTGCATTTGCCTGTGATAATCAAATCCATTGTTGTGTCAAACAGGTCACAGTGCTTTCGCCAGAGAACCTATTGACCTATAACCCACAGACGTCTACATGACTTCCTCTCACATGTTTGTCTGTCTGTATGTTAGTATGCTGAGCTAAGCTTTGCTCTCCTATAATTTGTAAATGCATTGTAACTCAGAACTCTACTTCCCCTCCTAGAATCAGGTTCTCTTAACCACCTACTTGTTTCTTACTCAAGAGATGTAGTTTCGCAAATATACTGTTACTGTTGTCATCATGAGTTTGAAACATCTCTGCCTTCATACCCAAAGAAGATACTGACTTAGAAATTATTCTTCTCGCAATCTCTGACGAGGATCGGGAAGTATACAACACGATACTTGCGTATAACATCGCAGGTCTAAATAACCTCACGTGCGCCTCGTTATACAAGGCATAGCACAACATATGTATATATATATATATATATATATATATATATATACACATTAAGCTACAGATGTCCTTTAATGCCTAATTCGCTCTACCTCGGAATTAATATTATTTTATATATTAACCGAAAAGGAATATTTTAGTTGTAAGAAATTCGTCGGCTCATGGGCTCGAACCACAGAACCAAGAATCCAGGACGTACAGTGACACGCTTTACCATGAGACCAATCCTAGGTAGAGTTGATAGGTATTAAAAGGACATTGTATGTATGTGTGTATATATATATATATATATATATGAATAAATACATTAAAATACGCAGATAAATTACATATCTGTAAATAGAACCACGACCTAAGGGGTCATTGGTGAATTAGGAGTGTCCTACGTGACATTGTGAAACTAGATCACGCTATGCAATGCTTGCAGTAGCCTGGTTTGCATTTGGACATCTCATCATTTTTGTTTACAAACAGCTAACAACACCTTCCATGGGAAGCAGTTGACCTGTTAACCCGCGGCGGAAACTCATGACTTCCGAGCCGGCGGACTACGTATTCATTTTATATGTAAATCGCTGAGATAGCTAGTGTTCCGCTAATGACACAATGCCCTGTATTATTAGTTCTCTTCTAGTTACGAAACGGAGTGGTCATCTGACCAATCCATCTCTTACTCTAGTGATGGAGTTAAGAAATAAAGCTGTTAAGTTTCAACTTCCTCCGTTTGAATCATCTCCCTTATTCTAAAGAAGAATCAACTCAACTAGATACCTGTAAGACGAGAAGAGAAGTATGAACCCGACATGCATACGAATAAACACTCGTAAGAAAGGACCAAACCCAAATCTTTCGCTGTCTAACAACATTATACTAAGTGGACAAGCGGGGAGATAAGAAAATGGTGGCAGCGCCTATCTACATACACAAGAACCATATACGTCTACCGAAGAAATATATCATCGAAGCCCAGCTATAAGTCAATAATAAACTGAGAACTGTAAACATCCTATGAAGACGAAGATATGTCCTTCATCGAGACGAATTCGAGCATCAACATCGACGTTTAAGTGAACGACTGTCATCGCATATCTCCAAGAATCAAAACCCGACGCAAAGCAGCATCGGACATCAAACGGGAAGGAAGAAACCACCATAGAAAACAACGTGCGATCACAGGCAAGGACGTAGAAGATTAAGTCAAGAGGAAGGCAACGCGAAGAGATGAGGCTATGACGTCATTCACGACATCGACGGCTTCCTGCGACGCGAGAGAGAGAGAGAGAGCTGCTGACGTCATCAGAACGTCAAACATTCTTTCCGCATATATTACCAGAGCTAAGTACATTCATTTCCTCCATTCAGGTTTTTTCAGTGAAGTGTTGTACATCAAGAGTCGATCGTCCAGTATTCCTGGGGTGAGTTATCCAATCTTAATCTGAATTCATTACAGGAATCAGTCTTCAACTACGAGTTCTCACCCGCAGATTCTTTTCTCGTTGTTGCTAATCGCTTTTTCTTCCAGGAGTTCTCCGGAAAAATATCTTTATCAAATTATCTGTATTATATATCTTTTTTTGGGGATTTTCTTATTTTGCAACACATTTTTACTTTTATATTGCATATGCGTTTACGTAGTGGTCGTGTGTACTCTTATAGATATTTTGATAGGATCGCAAGAAATCGTAGTGACAAGAAAAAAGTAAAAGTTAACATGGCAACTACTGTGGCTGGTTCTTTCTTCCGCACCGGGTAACCCCAATGTTGTGACTCTCGTCAGTGCTAGGTCAGCAATAGTCCCTTTTCAAGGTCGGGTCAATGGGTTCCTGCCTCAAAACGTTGAGTCATGGATCTCATCTGTAGACGCTCATCTGTAGACGCTCATTTAAATGCAAAAGGCATCACAGACCCATCTGTAAAATTACAGGAAGCCAAATAGCTTCATAGACTTTGCTAAAGGAGACGCAAGTGCATATCTGAGAGGTGTTTCTTTCCAAGAGGCGGTTACATGGGACGATTTCAAAGTTAGGCATAGTGCTAAACGGTTCTCTCTCCCATACACGCGAAGGTTGTCTGAAGAAACTTTATCCTTTTGACAGTAATAAGTTCAATTACAGACTGAACAACGGCTCTTGGATCCGATACGACAAGGCAGGCTTTGAAGTGGCATAACCGGACGGGACCACAGCCCACTCCCAGGTCTTTCTCGCAGCAGACGGATGTACCGGGACGTCTACAAGCTACACGGTCCGCGGGATTAACACTATAATCCGCGAACGGGAGTTCTTTGCCAATTTTACGTGGGCGACTACAGTTATCCCATCACTACCTCTCCCATACAACGCGAAGGTGGCTCATCGTTTGACGCAACTGGCTGAGATGGACCACACGTCGCCGACATATGCAGGAGGAGAAAATCTTCATTTCTACGTGCTGCTAGCCGTGGTTTGTGTTACGGTAATGATCTTTATCGCCGTTAACATCTTTGCTTGGCGTAGGTTGAGGCGAACACAGACGGATCTTCAAAGGAACGTTCCGCTGCGTCCAGACGACACTCCTGTTGCGTTAAAAGCGTTTACTTTCAGAGCCATCTGAAACTGGCCATTTCACCTGACTCCGAGGAAAATTGTCTGGAATTGTGTTGTGTGTGAAAAGCGGTCTGTATGCTGGCAATATGTAGGACAAGAGACTCCAAGCCTTTGCATTTATATATATATGAACAGTTAAAAGTATCTTTCGGGCACCCTAATAAAATATTGTAGCCCTATATATTAAAAATACAAAAATAAAAGTATCTTGTCGGGCACCTAATAAAATATGAAGCCCTATATACTTTAAAATGTTGGTGCGTGTACGTACCAGGAATCTATATCTGTGCACAATTATATGTTATCTTTATATCTTACAAAGAGTAAAAAGTACTCTTGAACAGTTATCCATGATCATGTTATGTATCTTTGCCAGAGTAACAATTATTCTTAATCGGGTTAAAACTATTTACTATAATCTTCATGTATACATGTTAACCTTTTAATTTTTTTTTCAGGTACCTAACAATCATTATTTACATTATATGCCATATATATATCAAACATGGATCTATATTTTCCATGCATTTTTCTTTATTTATGAATATGTCCAAAAAGTGTATGTAACAAAACCTTTTATGCACTTGATCACTTGTTTATGTTTATGACGAAATATATGTTACGGGCGCACTCCTAAGAAAACCATTGTTTTTAACGTAACTTTTGTTATTCAAGGCTTGAATGGTAGCTGTCCGAGCCTAATGTAATAAATACATTAAAATATGCAGATAAAATTACATATCTGTAAATAGAACCACGACCTAAGGGGTCATTGGTGAATTAGGAGCGTCCTACGTGACATTGTGAAACTAGATCACGCTATGCAATGCTTGCAGTAGCCTGGTTTGCATTTGGACATCTCATCATTTTTGTTTACAAACAGCTAACAACACCTTCCATGGGAAGCAGTTGACCTGTTAACCCGCGGCGGAAACTCATGACTTCCGAGCCAACGGACTACGTATTCATTTTATATGTAAATCGCTGAGATAGTTAGTGTTCCGCTATCGACACGATGCCCTGTATTATTAGTTCTCTTCTAGTTACGAAACGGAGCGGTCATCTGACCAAACCATCTCTCTACTTAGTGATGGAGTTAAGAAATAAAGCTCTTAAGTTTCAACTTCCTCCGTTTGAATCATCTACCATATTCTAAAGAAGAATCAACTCACTAGTATACCTTGTAGACGAGAAGAGAAGTAGAAAACCCAAACAATCCTTACGAATAACAGTCGTAAGAAAGGACAAACCATCGTTTTCGCGTCTAACACCATTATACTAAGTGGACAAGCGGGAGATAAGATATATATATATATATGTATATATATATATATATATATATATACTAAGTCCTCGGGTTACGCCGGGTCTCGACTTACGATGTTTTCGTGGTTACGAACGCGCCCCCCATATATATAAAAAAATAATATTTTGCGTCGTTCCGTCTTACGCGGTTTTAGCGTCGTAAGCAACGTAACAAAACGCGAACTAGTCCGGGCGCACGGCGGAAGAATACGCTTTGTGGGGGAGAGGACAGCGTCGCTTCGCTGACGCTCATTCCTCGCCCATACGCCATTTTGGTTGTTTACACTGCCTCTCTCTCCCTCATGTTGTATCGTTTTTGTAACTTTTTTGCTCTTTGTTATGGTCTCCCAAGCGCAAGGCGGACTCTTCTGATGGTAGTGCATCGAAGAAAAGAAAGGCCATCACCATGGAAATTAAAGTGGACATTATAAAGCGATCTGAGAAGGGAGAAACGCCAACAAAAATTAGTGCCGCTCGCTTGGCCTTAGCCGTTGCGACCGTTGCTACCATTATCAAAGATAAAGAGCGCATCGTTGAACATTGTGAAAGGATCTGCTCCTATGAAAGCGACAGTGATAACTAAGCAGCGTAGTGGTCTTAATAAATTGAAATGGAAAGGTTATTGGTGCAACTTCTGGAGGTTCTTTTTCTCTCCACTAACCTCCCCCAGTCTCTCCAGCACCGCAGCTTCCTCTCCAGTGTGCAAGCCAATCAAATAATAAAGGTAAGGAATTGTATCTCGTTGTTATTGATAGGTATTTACATTAAATCATGTGGTATTTTTCAATGTTCCGGACTTACGCTGAAAAATCATGTTACGACGCATCTTAAGAACGGATCAACATCGTAACTCGAGGACCCCCTGTATATAGTTTCTCTTCTAGTTACGAAA
>NC_061109.1:40164924-40204085 GCF_015104395.2 Macrobrachium nipponense
CCCCCACGTTTCGCGCCTTCCCCTGCGGGGGGGTAGCGGAGTCCTTCTCCTCTCTCGATCCGTCGAGTGTGGAGGAGGGCGCCCGCTACCCGGACGTCCAGTTGTACTCGGGGTCTTCCGTCCGCTCTGGGTGGGGTTCTTCTTCCCCAGCGCGAGGAAGCCCCTCTAACTAACCCGACTGTTGCTTCCGCAGGTGTGCCATCAGCGAAGGACGACCTGGGACAGGTGTGGGAGTCGCTGGGACTGCAGGGAGTGCCGAGCATACAGGGGTTGATTCAGCGGTTGGCGGGGTCGGCAGTGGTCACTCATGGTACGGTAACCACTACAACAACCACAATCTCGACACCAGCATATGAGATGCCACCGCACCTGGTGTACACACCACATGTCATGTCGGTAACACACGGCGGCAATTCAGAAACCAATTCCTGCCGTGCCAAAGAGGACGGTTGCCACCGCCACCTGGGTTCTTTGTATTGCCGCCACCCCGGACTTCCGCTGCCCAAAGAGTACCCCCCTGGACCTGCCGCCAGTGCCGAGGATGACGGTAGCTGCCGACAGGACGCCTGGCTCTCCTGTGGTACCTGCCGTGCCTGCTGTACCTGTTGCTGTCCCAGCCGCTCGTTCCCTTTCAGATCAGGTGCCTGCTGCTCATTCACTTTCAGATGTTCCTGCCGTTCCTGCTGTTCCCGGACCTGTTCCTGTTGTTCCTGCTGTTGGTGGTGCTGTCACAGTCTCAGGTCTTTCCGGACAGGTGCAGTCGGGCCCTGTTGCTTCGGCAACTGACCCCGGCTCCCTCCTGGATGGAAGACCTGACGTCTGTCCTGCGGAGCCTGGTGGCGAAGAAGAAGAGGAAGAGGAAGAAGGTGTTGTCGTCGTCTTCGTCGTCGTCTTCGTCGTCTTCTTCGTCGTCTGCCTTCTCCTTCCCCTTCGACTTCTAAGGCTAAACAGCCGAAGAAGAAGAAGGTTGCCTCCTCCCCCCCTAAGAAGACTCCTTCGGGATCTTCTAAGGGCCCGGCTCGCTCAGGCGAGTTGGGGAGCTCTTCTGCTGGTCCTCCTGTTCCTTCGGGAACGGGGCCCGTCGCTTCTTCTGCAAAGAAGAAGTCGACGGGGACCAGAGGTGCACCAGCCTCGGCTGGTGCGTCCTCACCTGGTGCTAGCGGTTCTGCCGCTAAACCAGGTTCCGTCTCGGCCGCTTTCTCGTTGCGCGAGAAGCACCGAGTGGACGCTCTTCCAAAGAAGACCGTCCAGCCAAAGTTTTGACGCCCGAGCTCGCTCGCCGTCAAGACAGCGGCGCGGAGCAGAAGACTGGCGAGAGTCGTGCACATGACTCTCAGCCAGGCCAGTGGACGCTCTCGCAGCGATCAACTGGCTGCTCGGGATGACGTGACGGTCGCTGACCAGCCACGGGTTGAGGCGAGGAAGGAGTCCCCGCGGCCGCCGGTACCAGCCACGGCTGGTACCAGCGGCTCGACGCGCCGAGAGGACGCTGGCCGGTCTCGACGCGACAGAGAGCCTAGCAGGTCACCCGTCCGCCGCTCCCGATGGGGACCGGGCGGAGACGGTGACCAGCGGCAGCTCGCCTGACGCTAGAGATCGGTCTCGACGTTCTCAGCCGAGCCAATCGCCCCAGGCGAGCGGCAACGCTAGGCCTGCTGCTCGACCGTCACCGCGGGTTGACGATCAGCAGCAGCCCTCCACGCACGCTGGTCCTGCCAGCGAGCGAGGGGGGAGCGTCAGGTCTGCCTCTCCCGTACCTTCAACCTCCTCGGGCTATACCGGGAGGAGCGACCGGTACCGAGGAGCGATCACGAGAGGTGCGCCGCTCGTGACCCAGCTATGACGCCGTACGGCTCAGGCACGGTTAGGACCGACCAGAACGTACGCGCAAGTAGTTGGAGGCGACCGTCAGGGGTCTGTCGCTGTTCCTCCTTCTGAAGGAGGAGTATCGCGGGATATGCTCTTGCTGGAGGGACTGGACGGTCCTACTCCCACAAGACGCAGTAACTCCCGAGATTACAGAGGAACTTTGCGGGAGGTCATTAAGCTGATGCGTCTGCATAATGACCTTGCGGAAGGATCGCCGCTACCACCGTCAGAGCCCACGTCCCGGCTCGAATCATTTTGGGGTCCCAAGAGGGAGCCCAAAATGATGGTGGGGTTACCGCGATCTGAGCTTGCAGACTCAGTCCATGGATCAGGTGGAGAATCTCGTCTCAGGACGGGAGACGGCGCTAAAGTCCGGACGGTCTTCTAAGCTGCTTCCTCCTCCTCTACAGCGGCAGAGGCGATTGCTGACGTGCCTTCGGAAGACCCGATACTGCCTAAACAGGTTCAACCCGGAGTTAGCGAGGCTGACTCCAGGTGTGTCCCTGCAGCAGCTCCTGTCGGAGAACTATGGTTCTCGCAGCAGGAGGCACTTGCCCTGGAATCTACCGCTATGGCAGCATTCCAGGCAGTTTCCTGGTTGGATTTGTGGTCCCTACAATATCCAAAAATAGCGGCCGGCTCTGGGAGTTTCTGCTCTCGAAGACGACGCTTCGTTTTTAGGAGACTGTGCGCAGTCTGGAGGAAGGAGCAATCTCTTACCTCGCCCATCAGACTGCAACCTGTGGGCCAACTTGGTTCTTCGACGTAGGGACGCAGTCCTTACCCGAGTGACCAATGGGGCCGGGCGTGAGGCGGCACTCGGGCTTCGAAATGGACCTCTTAGGAGTTCCCCAGCTCTCTTTCCTGGAGAGATGGTGGACGCTGCGGTGGAAAGGCGGCGCACTGACGAGAGTGACCGCTTAGTTCACCAGGCAGTCTCAAGAAGGTTACTGGGCAATCTCGAGCGGACTGCGGCCAAACCAAAGAGCTTGGCTAGCGCTTCCATCAGGCGGCGAAGACGGTTGCACCGTCCAAACCCCGTGTGAAGATCCTGTGGTTTCAACTTCTGCTAGAGGAGGCCGCAACCAGCCCTCCTCCCAAGCCCTCCTTTCCCCGAGGAGGTGCTGGAAAGAAGTCGAAACGAGGAGGGAAACGCTAGGGACGGCTTTCTCCCCCTCCCCCACCTGCTGCCGGAAGTGGGGGGGAGTGCCTAGCGAGCCATTGGGCGACTTGGCAGCGCTACGGGGGACGCCGAGAACTGGATAGTAGACGTCCTTCGGGAGGGAGGGATCTACTACCCTTTCGAGTCTCGGACCCCCCCTCATCTCCAACCGGTCCACCTACAGGACCTATGTCCGGGGATCAGCAAAGGACAACGCTCTTTGACAGGAGATCAAGACATGCTGGCGAAACGAGCTGTAAGAAATCGTGGAGGACCAGTCACCGGGCTTTTACAGCCGCCTCTTCCTAGTGGAGAAGCATCGGGGGGCTGGCGTCCGGTGATAGACCTCTCTCCCTGAACCGCCTTTGCTTCGTTCGCACGACGCGGTTCACGATGGAGTCGGCACGCTCGGTGTCTCGACTCGATCAGGGGAACGATTTTCATGCTTCAGTGGGACTTGAAGGACGCGTATTTTCAAATACCCATCCATCAGTCCTCCAGAAAGTACCTCCGCTATCATCTTCGACGGGACGGTTGTACCAATTCAGGGCACTTTGTTTCGGTCTCTCAACCGCCCCACAGGTGTTCACGCGAGTGTCACTCTGGTGTCGGCTTGGGCCCATTCGCACGGGATACGTCTTCTGAGGTATCTCGACGATTGGCTAGTCCTGGCGAGCTCCCGCTCGCAGTTGCTACAGGACAGGGATCGACTCCTCAAGTTTTGTCGCGATCTGGGGATCGTGATAAACTACGAGAAGTCCGATCTCGAACCCAAGCAGAAGATGAAGTACCTGGGTATGCTGATAGACACGGTAGCAGGGCAGGTCTTTCCCGCAGACTTGCGTATCAGCAAATTCAGGGAGGCAGCCGGCCGGTTCCTGTCTCGGCAGGAACAGGCAGCACAGCAATGGCAAGTCGTGATCGCCATCTGTCCGTCACTCGAGAATTGTTTAGTCTCACCGGGCATCTTCACCTGCAGTCTCTCCAGTGGAGGCTAATGGGAGAGTTGGTCTCAGGCCAAGGATCCTCCTTACTTTCCCGTGGCTATCACGGACAGGTGAGGCAGGACCTAGCCTGGTGGCTGACGACAAGAACCTCTTAAGAGGAGTGCCCATACGCACTCCCCCCCCGGAGATGCTTCTGTTCTCAGACGCATCGACCGAGGGATGGGGCGCACACCTGGAGGAGTTGCTGACTGCAGGTGTGTGGGACCATCACGAAAAGCACCTTCACATCAATGTCCTGGAGCTCAAGGCAGCGTTCAACGCTCTCCAAGAGTTTCAGGACCGCTTGGTGGGACACTCAGTGGTGTTGATGTGCGACAACACCACAGTAGTGGCATATGTCAACAAGCAGGGGGGGCTAGTGTTCTCTTCCGCTCCATCAGTGACGGTGCAGGTGACGAGTGGGCCACGGCTCACTCGATAGAGCTGTCAGCACGCTACATTCCAGGCAAGAGGAATGTAGTAGCAGACAAGCTCAGCCGTCGGGATCAGGTGATAGGGACCGAATGGTCTCTACACCAAGACGTAGCGGAAAGGCTCTTCAACCTGTGGGGGCGACCGGTCGTAGACCTGTTCGCCACCCGGCACAACAGAAAACTTCAGGTTTTTTCTTTTCAGCTGTGCCGGACCCATGGGCAGCTGCAGAGGACGCTCTCCAACACCCCTGGGACAACCTCTCTCGCTTACGCCTCCTCCCTCTTTGTCTGATTCGGAAAGTGATCAGTCGAGCGCTGGTCACTCCCAATCTCAGAATGATCCTGGTGGCTCCCAAACGGCCTCAAGCCGTTTGGTATCCGGACCTGCTGGCTCTTCTTGCGGACGGCACCGAGAGAGCTACCCACTTGGCACAACCTTCTAGCCCAGCCACACGTAGAACGGTACCACCAAGCAGTCCAGTCCCATTCAACCCTTCCACTGATGGCTGTTATCCACCATCTACTTGCGAAACGAGAGGCTTTTCTCGTAGCGCAGCAACAGAGATGGCTGGCACGTCCGACAGTCCTCTGCACTGTGTACCAGGGAAGTGGGCGTCTTCTGTGGTTGGTGTCGTAGACAGGGTCTGTCCTCCTCTCAGACCACTCTTAGCAGGTAGCGGATTTCCTCGTGTTTCTTCGCCGAGAGAAGTCCTCTCAGTACCCACAGTTAAAGGATATGAGCCACCCTGGCTCCCTCGTCCTAAAACTGAGGCGGGGGCTGGACATCTCGAATTCGTTCGAGATCTCCTTGCTAATGAGGAGCTTCGAAAGGTCTTGCCCACCCAGGGAACTCAGGCCCCCTGCGTGGGAGTGACTCTCGTACTTAGGAGTTTGACTCGAAGACCCTTCGAGCCACTCCGAGAGTCGTCAGACAGGGATCTGACCCTCAAGACCCTCTTCTTGCTGGCCCTGGCATCGGCGAAGAGAGTAGGGGAACTACATGGCCTTTCTTATGATGTCCCCTTAAACACACCAGAGGCTGGGGATCTGTGACGCTCGATTTCGTCCCGAACTTCGTAGCTAAGACTCAGAAATCCGTCGATCCCTGACGACAGGTTCGAGTCTTTCACGATCCCCTCCCTTCTGGACTTCACCGATAACGATGCGGATGAGATGCTGCTTTGTCCTGTGAGGGACGCGCTACGGCGCTATCTGAAGAGAACTCGACATCTCAGGCCTGAGTGTCGACGCCTCTTCGTTAGCACTGGGGTTACCAAGAAAGAAGTTTCCAAGAACACGCTTTCTTTCTGGCTGCGTGAGGTGATCAGGAGAGGCGTACGAGGCTGATGGTAGCGACGACATCCGTACGCTCCGACCGAGAGCCCACGAAGTCAGAGTATCGGACCCTCCTTAGCGTTCCATAAGAACTTCTCCGTGGCGCAGGTCCTGAAGGCAGGTGTCTGGGCCAACCAGACCACCTTCACGTCCTTCTACCTTCGGGATATTGCCCACAAGTCCTTGGATACCTTTTCCTTGGGACCTGTGGTGGCTGCTCAACACGTTGTGTAAGCTTACCCCAGCACCCGAGCAGGCAGAACAGCATCGATTCCTGGTATGACTGGGAGAAATGAATGTGCGCAATGAGAGAGTGACTGGCTTCTCTTCACCATCTTTCTCTACCGTCGACCTGTTGGGGCAAGAGGGATACGGTCGTTCACCACGCTGGAAGGGAGTCAGATGCAGGTAAGCTATTCAACAGAGCTCCATCCTATCTCTTTAACTAGAGATAGGAGTGTATATCCACCACTTTCTCCAAACAAGGGGGAGAAAGTGGATGCCTACATGAGACAAAACCAATTACTTTACATTTGCTCATGTAAGGAAAAAGTTCTTACAATGCTGGTACAAAGAGATACGCTTCGCCTCTCTCTTAGTACTCTTTGGCCCAGAGGTCTGACCATGATCCTGCGGTGCCACCACCCCGATCAATCGGACAGAGGCTTGGATCCCTCCCTCGCTCTTACGACCAGGGAAGCATTCAGGGCATGGGTACGAACACCAGTCTGTTCATCAAAAGACTCAGATTCCTCCCACCAAGAAGTGAGTCTTCCTATTGTTACTGTAGTGGGGGGGCTTGCGTGGTGCAATGAAGAACTGAGCAATGGTGGTGGGGTGATTTATTCATCCCGGGTAGGTACTGCCATGCCACTAAGGTCAATTCAGAGCATCCTGACTAATCCTGGTACTCTGTATCACCTCCTCCTATTTTTCACAAATTTCTCTCCTCCTCTCGCCGGATGGATTTTGTTGATGACCTTAGCATGAATTTGGACTTGCTCTTACTGTTCTCTGGAGTTGAAGGAGGGTGGAGTGGGACGGCATGCCTCTCCACCCGTAGAACTGGAGTACCCAACGTGTTCGAGCGAGGGGAAACTTTTATGTCAAACCCTGCATTCAGTGCTGGGTCTGATCTCGATGGACTGATGACCCTCAAGGTACTGGATGTGGGGTGTATATCTAGGTTGTACCCCTAGGGTGCCCCAGTAAGGGAATTGCAATCCTCTAAATGTGGCTCCATGGTGGGTATGGGGAAAACCTAGACGAATTTGCTAATATATCATTCTATGAGGAACTTGAAACCCCAAAATCCTGATGACCATTGCACGGAACCAGACATGGGAAGGACTATTCAGTCCAGTGTGGTTACACTGGCACCATATACTCCCCATCAAGGGAGAAGAAATTTTGTAGGAAGAAAATCATTAGAAGATCTGGAGGATGTGTCCCTAATGAGTTTGATAAATATCTAACCATTACATTTGAGGATAAAGTTATGAATATTTTTGAAGTACATAGGGATATTGTAAAATGCTGTGGGAGGGAACCTAAGATATTGCCACATGGTAGAAATAAGCTTTTAGTAGAGACGAGATCAGTAGAAGAAAGTGAGAAATTGGAAATCTCTGAGTTTACTGGGAGGAGTCAGAGTGAATGTAAACCACACGATACCTTCAATCATACAAAGGAATTATATATGCTCCTCACCTTATGATTCATCCTGAAGAGGAACTGGAAGATGAACTTAAAGATCAGGGGGTATTGAAGGTGGAAAGACTGAAAAAGAAAAGAAACGTAAACGGGGCATTGTGTCCTATGCCCTTGACAGTTGTTATTAACCTTTAATTCTTGTAAGTTACCATTCAAATTTTATTAAAGCAGCTTGGTACAGATATAAAGTGAAACAGTACGTGCCGAGACCAAGGAGGTGTTTTTTACTGTCAGAATACGGGCATATTATTGGATCCTGTAGATCCAAGTTGCAAGGAAACCCTGCAATTTGTATAAATTGTGGAGAAGTTGAGCATGGTGATTGCCATGCTGAACCAAAATGCATTCATTGTGGGGAAGCAACACCAGTCCTCCTCGAACTCGTGTGATGTTTTCCTTTTTGAGAAAGAAATACAAATATAACTAGAGTCCTTGAGAAAGTTACTTTTGCAGAAGCCAAGCAAAGAATAGTACGAAATATATAAGACCAGGAGTATCTTTTGCAAGTGTTGCTGCAAATAGACAACAATGAGAAGGAGGAAAGTTAATTCAAATACTGCTTCAAATTCATTTAGAACAGGTGGAAAAACTCAAAAATCCCATGTAACAGAAAGTAGCAACAAAAACAACTTGGGTAAAGCTCAAATAAAATGTCTACACTTCAATAGCATCAGCTTTGGCTGGTGCACCGGCCTCTTTGGAGGCAGCATCAGCTTTGGCTGGAGCACTGGCCTCTTCGGAGGCAGCATCAGCTTTGGCTGGTGCACCAGCCTCTTCGGAGGCAGCATCAGCTTTGGCTGGAGCACTGGCCTTTTCGGAGGCAGCATCAGCTTTGTCTGGTGCACCGGCCTCTTTGGAGGCAGCATCAGTTTTGGCTGGGGCATCAGCCTCTTTGGAGGCAGCTTCAGCCTTGGCTGATGCATCAACCTCTTTGGAGGCAGCATCAGCTTTGGCTGGTGCATCAATTTCTTTAGAAGCAGCATCAGTTTTGACTGGTGTGAGTAATTTGGAATTTACGTCTGGTCCTTGCTGATGTGCATGCCGCTTGTGGGGAGTCGCCCTCCTTAGCTGATGCAATGGCTTCTTGGGAGCCTGGAAACACCAGCTACGGAGGCAGCCAACCAAGAACCAGAAGTTGCTTCCTGTATGCAGGTAGCAATGCCAGTCCCAAAAAGAAAAAAGGAAAGGGGCTGAGGGTGGCAGGCAGTCTCCCTCTAAGAAAAAACAAAGTAGGATTCCCCAATTCCTGCACCCCTACGAAGACAAAATATCTTCAAAGAGGCCCTATTATCAAGGCCTCTAAACTCAAGTAATTTCTTAAATTTTCTTCAGTGGAATTGTCAGGGCCTGAGAGCATAAACTGGGAGGAGCTCAAAATGTTAATTTTGAGTTGTCTCCTGTTTGTATAGCTTTGCAGGAGACTATGCTCAGCAGTGATTTTATTCCTTGCCCTAAAGAATATGTTGCTTACCATTCACATCTAAATCAAAACAATAGAAACCGGGGTGGAGCAATGTTATATGTTCGCCATGATACTCCACACAAGCATTTTCCTGTTAATTCTTCTTTGCAAGCTGTTGCAGTGCAAGTGTTTCTGGCACGTAAATATACAATTTGTTCTGTATATCTTCCACCAAATGTAGCTTTCCCTAGTACTGATTTTTGTAATCTCATCAGACAGCTTCTCTGCCTTTCATCATCCTAGGTGATATTGAATGGAAGAAATCCTTTATGGGGGATTTAATTACTAATGAGAGAAAGAAAACTGCCTGTCATCCATTATTGAAAGTGAAAATGTTGGTGTTCTAAACACTGGAGAACCCACCCATTTCCATGTACAGACCGGTACTTTAACAGCCATAGACTTGTCAATATGTAGTGCCGATGCCATTATGGACTTTAATTGGACGAGTGATCGATGATAGGTATAGTAGTGATCACTTTCCAATTGTTTTAAGCACTGGATCAAGTCCTCCATGTTCAAGATTACCCCGTTGGAGTGTAAAAAAGAGCTGACTGGGCAAATTTTGAAGAGCATAGTTCAATCGAAGCTACAGCAGATGAATTTGGATGCATTGAGGATGCTATGGAATTGTTAATTACTACTTTATTTGCAGCTGGACTTCAGTCAATTCCAAGAACATCAGGTCTATTTATGCGCCGACCAGTTCCATGGTGGTCAAAGAAATGCCATGAAACCCATAGAACTATGAGATCTTGGTTTACTAGGTATAAAAAGACGGAAATGTAACTATTATCTGGTAGAATTTCGTAAGGCTAGGCAAAGTTTAGGTTTGAAATTAAAAATGCACGAAGAAGAAAAATCTTGGATAAACTTCATTTCTTCCATAAATTGCAAAACTCCCATCACATTAGTGTGGAAGAAGATAAGGAAAATAGCAGGAAAGTTTGTACCTAGCCAACCACCTGTGTTAAAAATAAATGGCATAAATGTAGGAGATCCAAAAGTAGTGTCAAATGAGTTTGCCCTACATTTTGCTAAAATATCTAAAAAAGATAATGAGAAAACCGTATGCAAACAGCAGAAAGTAAATGGAACAGCATTATCTTGATTTCACAACAAATAAAGAGGAGTCATATAATATTCCATTTACTATGAGAGAATTTGAATGGGCTCTCTCAAAGTGTAAAGAATCTGCTCCTGGTCCTGATGAAATTTCATATTCTATGATCAAAGCATGCGCTCAGAATACTAAAAGATTTATCCTCAGTATAATAAACATAATTTATAAGAACATTACTACCCTTTATGTGGGAACTAGCAAGAGTCCTTCCTTTTGTCAAGCCTGGAAAGGATAGTTCTTTCGTAGGAAATTATCGTCCAATTGCCCTAACATCTTGTTTGTGTAAACTAATGGAGAAAATGGTGAATGCTCGTTTAGTGTGGTATTTAGAGCGAGGAAACTTTTTCTCTCCGGCCCAATGTGGTTTTGACCGCAGTATGCGATCCACTGTTGATATCTTGGTTAGAATGGAGTCTGCAATATGTGAAGCCTTTGCCTCTAAGCACCACTTTATCACGGTTTTCTTCGACTTGGAAAAAGCGTATGATACTACGTGGCGGTATGGAATCTGAAGTAGTCCATGAATATGGTTTAAGAGGAGAATTAGCTATTTTTATCAAGCAATTCTTAAAAAATCGTTATTTTCAAGTACAAGTAGGAGCAGTTCTGTCTGAAGTCTGTAAACAAGAAGAAGGTGTTCCTCAGGGCAGTGTGTTAAGTGTAACACTTTTTGCTCTAGCAATTAATGACATAGTAAAGCAAATACCTGCTGATGTTATGCACACACTCTTTGTGGATGACTTTTCTTTATCTTTTGCAGCTGCACGTATGTCAGTAGCAGAAACGTCATCTACAAACTAGTAATAAATAAGGTGGTGAAATGGGCTGGGCTGAAGTGCATGGTTTCAGATTTTCTTCATCAAAGACTGTAGCCATGCATTTCTGTAGAATTAGAGGGATACTGCAGATCCAGATTTATATGTAAATGGCCAGAGAATATCTTGTGTTAAACGAAACAAGGTTTTTAGGAATGATTTTTGATACTCGGTTGACCTGGCTTCCCCATATCCTAAATCTCAGGGCTAAGTGCAGAAATCCTTGGATATCTTGAAAGTTTTGTCAAGTACATCTTGGGGAGCAGATGGACTCCAGTTATTGAGATTGTATAAAGCCTTGGTTTTATCAAAATTAACATATGGATGTGAAGTTTTACACCTCGGCTACCCCAAGTCGCCTCAAGATTTTAGACTCCATTCACCATACTGGAATTAGGATTGCTACTGGAGCTTTTAGGACTTCCCCTATAGAGAGTATGTTAGTAGATGCTGGGGAAATGCCCCTAGCCTTTACATTACCAGACTCTTCTGGCTCGAAGCTGGTTCAGATTCCAAAGACTTCCAGGAATCCCTAGTATGCCAGTCGCTAAGAAATGGAAGATTTGATAGCTTTTATGAAAGTCATCCAAAGATGCCACGTCCATATGCCTCAGATGAAAACAACCCTCCAAGACCTGAACATTCCAGACAAATGTGTACTACCGGTCAGGCATCTGTAACTCCCCCTTGGAAATTCCCAGCAGTAGAGTTTTGTAACTACTTCAATCAACCAAAAAAGAATGTCTCTGATAAAATATTACGTTATACCTTTTTAGATCATATGTCACAACATGACAATTTTATCCCAGTTTTTACTGATGGATCCAAAACCAGTGCAGGCGCGGTTTTGGCATAGTTTTTCCGTCCTTTGAGCGTAGTGGAAGGCTTTCAAGTAATGCATCTGCATTTACTGCAGAATATATGGAATTTTAAATACTGTCAAAGAAGTTTTAAAAAGTAATGATAAGAATTTTATTGTGTACTGTGACTCTAGAAGCGCTCTAGAGTCACTGAAAGATTTTTATTCCAAACATCCAGTAGTTTTAAGTATTCTGGAATGGTTATTTTTAGCTAAACGGAGGGGTTTTAATATTGAATTTTGTTGGGTTCCAGCACACGTTGGAATATCTGGAAATGAACGCGCTGATGCAATTGCCAAGGAGGCTGTTTCTCGTATTGAGCCCAGATCATTTAAGCTGCCGTGCAGAGATTTATATACTCCAATTAGAGAGAAGCATAAAGTACTTTGGCAAAATATTTGGTCAAATATAACTACAAATGTAAAAATGAGAACAATTGCACCTGCAATCAATCCTTGGCAGTACGATTTTATGCCCAGAAGGTTTGAAACAGCTCTGTGCCGCCTGCGTATTGGACATACTAGGCTGACACATTCCTACTTGATGAGTCGTGATCACGACATACTGTGAGGATTGCCTAGTTCCACTGACTGTTATGCACTTGCTGGTTGAGTGCCCCAGTTTGGTGGAACAGCGCAATCAATATCTATACTATGGGAAGGAGAATAATGTTTTTAAGTTATCAAAAATTTTAGGAGCAAATGGGATTTTTAACATGACTGGCTTGTTTGGATTTCTTTTTAACTCTGGTATTTTAGATAAACTGTAATGCTTGTGTGCGCCTTGCTTTTATTCTTATTGAAATTGTGTGTAATGTATGCGAGTGTGCATGTACGTATGTTTATGGTATGTATGTATGTGTGTGTGTATATGTATGTATGTATGTATGTAATAATTTTTTATATAATTTATTTTTATATTTATTTTATAATTGCCAGAATCTTTTATCATATTTTAAAATAATTCTGTTAAATTATTATTATTAAAATTTATAGGGTCTTTTTATATATAGTTCGGCATCAATGACCTAGTGTCACGATGCTAGATTAATATAGTATCAATCAATCAATCAATCAATCCTATTGTTAAAGGACCGAGGGTTGTATTACGTATCGGAACAAATGACAATTTGTCGAAAATTGCATTTTTCCTAACTATACAAACCTGAGGTCCTTTACATATAGTCCCTCCTCATGCCACCCCTCACTCTGCGTATTTTGCATGGGCCAAAAGCAAAAGTGATTTGTTTACCTCCGCGCGACGATCGGACAAGCAGTTAACTACCATTCTCCCCCTTGTTCGAAGCTTACGACCGTTTTCCAGCTGCCGCTAGCTACTTCCTATTGTTAAAGGACCCTCAGGTTTGTATAGTTAGGAAAAAATGCAATTTTCGACAAATTGTCATTTTTACACTTACCTTAAATTTGTTTGGAAACTACGGGCATATCGTTAATTTCATGATGTTTAAATTAAATTTTTTTTTACCTTTCCAGGTACCGTTGTCACAACCTTTGATGGGGGGCCAAGATTTACAATAAGTATTGTTAAAACACAAAAGTTAACCGACGATCATGTTCAGTTTTTAATATATCAAGTGTTGAGAGGACTTAAATACATCCACTCTGCAGGCATTATCCACAGAGTAAGTTCAGTTTAGTAGTTAAGGACTTGTTTTAGCTTAGAAGTGTAATTACCTGTTGATTAAACATTCTTCACTGTTGTTTATAAGTAAGGATAGGATAAAAGACTCTTTTAACCAGACCTCTGAGCTTAAAATAAAAGTAAGGTGTGCAGTATCTTTTGTGAGATGTAGTAATGACTGGTTGAGTTAACACTGCTTCTGTATTCCGTATTTACAACAGTGTGTTTTTTTATTTCTTGAAAGTAATAGAGCAAGTTTTGATTTTAACTATTCATTTTTCCTGAATGTTTATGATTATATTGTTTATAATATATCTTGCTTGCTTTTTTACAAACCCATCATTCACATATATGCCCCACATTCATGGTCTGAATTTTCTCAGACATGAAAGTCTTTTGTTAAACATACAAAAGAACGGTAGTTTCATGTTGCATGTGACACCTCCAACCAGAATTCCCAGGCTCATTTTGTTGTTGCAATATTGCCATTTTTTAGAATTCTAACTATTTCATGATTCACTGTAATTTTTCATCCTTTTTCACTTTTCTTCTTTCCTTTCAGTAGGTGACTGTGTGATATCTCCACTTTAACCTGCCTGAGAATTATGCTATTTTCCAGTTTTTCAGTTTTTCAAGTTTTCTTTACTTAATACTAAATCTCACTTGTTGGTACCTTTGTGCTGTGTGTTCACTGGGAACTCGCTCACTAGCTTATGAGTGATTATCCGGTAGTAAACTCTTACAGATAGGATCTCATCTATATCAGCCTCCTCTATTAGTTCCATGAATGTATTGCAAACTAAAGTTAGGGGATATAACTTGCAAGGAAGAAGATTTCCAAAGAAACTTGCTTCAAAGTAGGGAAAGTGGCATTGAAACAGGTTGCATCTCAGGCAGAAAACTAGAAACCAACAAGGCTACTTTACTGCCAAAAGGGAAGAGACCAGGACCACCAACTGTCCAGCGTTGCGCTACACATGTCACCTGCCATGAGGGAAGAACAGAATCTGCACTTGACAGCAGTACCAAGCGACTTGAAAGACCATAGTCCCATCTTGTGAAAAGAGAACAATAAGAATGGATGAAGGTAACCTTCATATCAGAATGTCTGCGTAAGCACAGCAGGAACAATAAAACTGTAAAGAAATGAATCTTCAAAGTGAAACAACAAGACAAATGTTGTGCTGAACAAAAAGGGAAAAATCCCCGTTGATATGTAAAAAGATTTAGTCACTGTGAATTTGTGAAAGATTGTTGTTTGGTATTAATAGTAAGGATAGGTAATATGTATTTTTAGATGGAGACAAGTAAGGAGATCAGTCATTATAAATGACATTAATCTACGTAGTTGTAGGAAATTATGTGAAAATAGTTATGTAAGCATAAAAATGGAGAGCTGGGCAACCATTACAGTGAATAAAACAAAAACACGAGGTGGAAAAGATCATGCATAGTCATAACAAAAGCTGAAGATGCTTGGTCGTCCAAAGATGGCGGCATCTTTCTCCTGTACCGACCATTTTCATAACACTTTTTCCATTGTTCCACTGACCAATAATGACAAATTGAACATGAATTAGTAATTGTACATAAGTTTTCTCTGCACCCACTGCGCGTTGGGTGAGGAACCATAGACACCAAAGTTAAAAATCTCAAGCAAGGAAACCCAATCACTCCAGGGAATTTCCTTTGTTTCTTGCAAGATCCTGAATAAAGCTTCGTTGGTGAGGCAAAACACTCCATGATCTCTCATAACTCATACACACCTACAAGATCACACGCACACTGAGCACACCCAGAGAAAAGACTGAAAAGAAAAATCAGGCAAACTAGACCGGCTTTAAACAGAAAGAGAGTAATCATGCCCTCTCTTAATGGCAGTAAGGAAGTAACTCCTAATGTTAAGACCTCAGGTTTGTTAGTTATGAAAAATACAAATTGAATAAAAAATCTGTCATTTTGTACATGAACTTTCCTGTCAGATATATACTTAGCTTTACGTCTCTGACGTCACGACAGAATTCAAAACTCGCGGCACACGCGACAGGTAGGTCAGGTGATCTACCTTACCCGCCGCTGGGTGGCGGCTGTAAGAACCAATCTCCCTTTCCAGCCAGAATTTTTCTGTCGCCGGTGACGACTACACCTGTGGTTGTTACCTCCTGACAGCTTTATTCATTTCTCGTTGCCGTGGATTTATTTGGACTGACTTTCGGTGAAGTACCTGATCTTGTTGGCTTGGCATACGCATTTGTGGATTGTTTTTGGATATTGATTTGGATTTTTCTTTGATTTCGAGATGTCTGAGTTAGAGGTTAAGAAATCTTCTATGTTTAGAGTGTGCTCTATGGATGAATGCAAGGTGAGACTACCGAAAGCTACGGTAGATCCTCACACAGTTTGCTTTAAATGTAGAGGGAAAGAATGTTCTTTTGTTAACCCATGTAATGAGTGGTGAGAAGTTGGATGAGGGTGAATGGAAGGCTCTTTCTTCCTACTTGAGGAAGTTAGAGAAAGACAGGGTGAGAAAGGCTTCGTCTAGGAGTTCTAGTAAGTCTTGTATTAGCGAGGTAGAAGAAAATCCTGTTGTAGCATTAGAACCTTCTCCAGTTTCAGCTCCTGCGCCCTGCATCGAACCTAATAAGATACGACTACGGAAGTGGCAACCATGAGAGCCACGATCCTTAGCATGGAAAAGAAGATTCGTTCGTTGCAAGGTAAGAGTAGTGAAGGTGAATTGTGCAGTGACCCCAGTGCAGTGGAGGGTGCGTCTGATCGGCTCCTTAATGCTTCCAGGCCTAGACCTCTTCCAGACTCCCAGTCCCAGTGGAGGAGGAGAGTCAAAAGCCGCAGGGAAGGTTAGGGAGAACTCCCACCGATCAGGCGGGTCCCTCGGTAGATCCTGATGCTCGTACCCAGGCTGCCCTTGTTCGCGCGAAGAAGGAGGTATTGCGCCAATGCTTCTCTTCGTCTTCCTCACCTTCGCCTAGAAGAGGATGGAGCGCCTCGGATTCTTCGCGACCGCTGAAGAGAGCCTGGAAGGCGCCTGGCTCCTTTCCTTCCAGCCCGGAAGTTTTTCCAGAAGAGCCGGAAGTAGAGATCAAGAAACCCAGGAGGGAGCAGGAGTTCTCACCTCATAGTAGGCTTCGAGCCTCTTCTCCGGTGGAGGATTTTGCAAGATCTCCAGCTCGAATTCTTGCTGGACTGCAAGCGCAGATTTCGGCGCTGGCGGGCTCCTTGGCAGGAGGAACGCGTCGGAAAGACGTCTCTCTCCCTGTCAAGAAGTCTAGGATTCCTTCGCCTGTGTTTCCGTCTCAGTCAGAGTCGGTTCTCTCTCCTTTATCAGCGGATGGAAGGAGGCGCTCTTCCCTCGGCAGGCGCTTGTCGTCTTCCAGGCGTCAATCGCCCAAGAAGCTTTCTCCTGGTGACTACATCTCTCCAGTAGGAAGGGATCTAGCGCCTAGTAGGCGTTCGTCTAAAGACAGGCGTACAGCCTCGTCTTCTCGCGCATTTCCGAAGATCCTTCATTCTCCGGATAAGAGAGCCTACTCTGATGGATTCGTCAAGAGACAGGATCTCGCCTTTTGTTAGGCGCCTTGAGCCTAGTAGGCGCTACTCCCCAAGTAGACGCTCTCCCGCTCCCAAGCGTGGTGCGGAGGATAGGCTCTTTTCTCCTGATAGGCGCGGCTCTCCTTTTAGCCGCTCGGTTCTGGACAGGCGTGTAGAGCCTGAAAGATATGTCTCTTCTTGGAGACACCTTTTGGAAGAGACACACCAAGTCGGGAGGCGAAGTTTGTGGAGCATGGTAGACGCCGGTCTCCTAGTAGGCGACCTTCTCCAGGGCTTCGCTCTCCTGTAAGTAGGCTCCAAGAGCCTAGTAGGCGTTCGTTCCTCATGGTAGGCGCAGCTCGCCTGGCAGCCGCTCTCCTTTGAACAGGCGCATGGATCCTGAGAAGCGCCTTGAGCATAGTAGGCTCTCCTCTCCTAGCAGGCGCTCCCCTTTGGAAGCCCGGAATTCTAGGAGTAGGATTAAGGAGCAAAGAGCACGCACTCATCAGAGTAGGAAGGACTCATTCGAGAGGAGCTCTCCAGAAACTTTGGCTTCCCACCCCTGATAGGCGCCAGTCTGCTACTAGACACTCTCTGGACAGGCGCATTTCTTTAGAGAAGGCTAACTGCCCTCGTAAAGAAGCGGAGGGTTCTTCAGTGGATGAAGTTGAACCTTAGAAGAGGATTTGGTGAAGGACTCGTCAGTTTCGTCCTATAAGATCCTTACAGATCTCCTTCTTCAAGAGTTTGGAGACTCCCTACTCCCGTCGCTCCTCCGTCTCCTCTCTCTTTATTCTCGACTTCGAAGAAGACGAAAGTTTCCTCTTGTGTGAGGATGAAGCCAACCATCTCAATGAAGAAGGCTTTGAGAGGTTTTGGTGATTGGCTGCTTTCTAAGGAAGAGAAAGGGAAGACTGTGTTTTCTTTCCCTCCTTCCAAGCTTACGGGCAGACTTGGATTTTGGTACGAGTCTGGAGAACCCCTAGGTCTGGGTCTTCCTTCATCGGCGGATGCGGACTTCTCTTCTCTGGTAGATGCAGCACGGACGCTCGGCTCTTTTGTCTGCTAAGACTACCTGGGCTATGAACGAGCTTGACCACCTGCTGAAGGGAATGTTTAGAGTCTTGGAAGTCTTCAACTTCCTTGACTGGTCTTTGGGGGTCTTGGCTAAGAAGACTCAGAACCCGGATGCTATTGTTTCGCCAGAAGAATCCATCAACAGTGTTCTAACGTGCATTGACAAAGCAGTTAGAGATGGATCGAAGCGAAATAGCCTCCCTATTTGGAGCAGGGATCCTTAAGAAGAGATCAATCTTCTGCTCTTTTCTGACTAAGTCTGTTTCGCATGCCCAAAGAGCCTCTCTCCTGTATTCGCAGCTCTCGCCTCTGCTATTTCCGAAGAAGATAATCCAGGACATCTCAGGATCTATCTCTGCGAAGGCGACTCAGGACATGCTCGCGCAGTCGGCACGGAAGCCTAGGACCTCCTTCCAGACGAAGACGAAGAAGGAGACTCCAGCTAGACAGGAGCCCTTTCGAGGGGGGCCCCCCTTCTAGAGCCTCTACCTCGAGAGGTAATAGACCTTTCAAGAGAGGTAGATTCTCCTTCTCACGCTCTGTCGAGACTAAGAAGTAGGGAAGTAGTCCTCCAAACACCAGTAGGTGCCAAGACTCTTCTAAGATTCTCGGAAGCCTGGGCAAAGAGAGGAGCGGACAACTGGTCCCTCTCGATTATAAGGATATTCCAGTTCAGGGCTTTGTGCTTCGGCCTTTCAACAGCCCCTCAGGTCTTTACAGGCCTAATGAAAAATGTAGCAAGATGGCTACATTTGGAGGGAGTCAGAGTGTCCCTTTACTTGGACGACTGGCTGATCAGAGCCAAGTCGCAGGAAAGATGTTTGGAGGACCTACAAAAGACCTTTTCATGGCAAGTTCTCTGGGACTTTTGGTGAACTTTCAAAGTCTCAGTTGATCCCCAGTCAAGATCGTATCTATCTGGGGATTCGGATGGCTTCTCTAGGGATTTTCGGGCTATTCCGTCTCCAGAACGGATAGCCCGAGGGTCAGAGAAAGTCAAAGCCTTCCTAGAGAAAGAAGTATGCACAGCGAGGGAGTGGATGAGTTTGTTGGGGACACTCTCCTCGTTGGAGCAATTCTTTCTAGGAAGGTTGCACCTCAGACCTCTCCAGTTCTTTCTACATCGAAACTGGAGGTGTCGTTCGCAAAACCTAGAGTTCTACTTCGAGATCTCAAGGGAAATCAAGAAGGACCTCTCTTGGTGGGCCAACCCTCTCAGGTTTGCAGAAGGGATGTCCCTTCACATTCCGAACCCCAACCAAGTGTTGTATTCCGACGCCTCGGAAACAGGTTGGGGAGCGACGCTAGGGCTCCAAGAGAAGTGTCAGGCACCTGGAACAAGGAACAGGTGACCTGGCACATCAACAAGAAGGAGCTGATGGCGGTTTGGCTAGCGTTGAAAGCTTTCGAGCCCCACGTCCTAGCTTCAACAGTACAGATCAACTCGGACAACACCACGGCCCTGGCTTACATCAGGAAGCAGGGGGGGACTCACTCTTTCTCCCTGTACGAGACAGCAAAAGAACTTCTGCTTTGGGCAGAGCAAAGGAAGATTTGTCTCCTTACCAGGTTCGTACAGGGAGAAAAGAACGTCAGAGCAGACCTCCTAAGCAGGAAAGATCAAGTCCTGCCTGCAGAGTGGACTCTTCACGAAGATGTTTGCCAGGACCTGTGGAAGCTTTGGGCAAGCCTCATATAGACCTCTTCGCCACAGCCAAGAATGCGAGGATAGCCAACTACTGCTCTCCGATATCGGACCCGAGGGGCAGTGTCCGATAGACGCGTTTCTACTAGATTGGAAGGGTCTAGACATGTATGCTTTTCCTCCATTCAAGATACTGGGAGAGACTCTAAAGAAATTTGCAGAATCGGAGGCAGCAAGGATGACGCTGGTAGCCCCGTTCTGGCCCGCACAAGTATGTTCACAGAGGTACTGGAATGGTTAGTAGATCTTCCGAGAACATTACCACAGAGGATCGATCTGCTCAGACAACCCCACTTCGAGAGGTATCACAAAAACCTCCCCGCTCTAGATCTGACTGGCTTCAGACTGTCAAAAGTTTGGTCAACGAGAGGCTTTTCTGCAAGAGTTGCAACGGCTATCGCAGCAGCAAGAAGGCCTTCTACCTTAGAGTCCTACCAATCGAAGTGGGACGTCTTTCGGCGATGGTGTAGGAACCATCACTTTTCCTCTTCCAGTACCTCTGTGACCCAAATAGCAGACTTCTTACTTTTCCTTAGGGAAGAAAGTGGATTGGCGGTATCAACCATTAAAGGCTATCGTAGCATGCTATCTGCAGTGTTTAGGCACAGAAACTTAAACATTTCAGAAGATAAGGACCTTCATGATCTATTAAGATCGTTTGAAACATCCAAGAAGGTTTCTCCAGGGGTTCCGAGTTGGAATCTGGATGTAGTGCTACGTTACCTGAGGTCCAATAAGTTCGAAACCGCCTCAGTCTGCATCGTTTAGAGACCTCACGAAGAAGACAATTTTTCTCATGGCATTGGCTTCCGCAAAGAGGGTTAGTGAACTCCATGCACTAGAAGGAAATGTGGGATTCAGAGGAGATGCAGCTATCTGTTCGTTCCTTCCTTCGTTCTTAGCCAAGAACGAGAACCCCTCAAATCCTTGGCCTAGGAGCTTTGAAGTACAAGGATTGTCTGCATTAGTAGGCAAGGAAGCAGAGAGGTCGCTTTGCCCGAGTAAGAAGTTTGAAATCTTCTATCCTTACAGAGAAAGAAAAAACTTAAGGGCAATGATGTCAACCTTTGGTGCTCTGTAAGAGATCCTAGGAGGAGTCTTTCGAAGAATGCGCTTTCTTTCTTTATCAGAAGCCTGGTGAAAGAAGCGCATGCGATATGTGATGAAAGTCAATTCAAAGTCCTTAAGGTCAAAGCTCATGAGGTAAGAGCTATTGCCACGTCATTGACTTTTAACAAAAACATATCCCTGAGTAATATTATGAAGGCAACATTCTGGCGTTGCAACTCAGTCTTTGCAAACCACTATCTGAGAGACGTCAAGTTACGTATGAAAAGTGCTTCGGGTTAGGCCCGTACGTATCGGCGGATCGGTGCTGGGGCAGGGAGCTGAGCCACATTCCTTAGTAGTTATATATTTTTTCCCCTTGTTAGGTTGTAAAAGTTGTTTTTGGTTGTTTGAAAGAACATGCGGGTAGGCATGTTTTTTCATTTCGTAGTCTAACAATGATTAGATTGGTTAGGTGATCGGTTTATGTTTTGAGCTCCTTGCAATGATAGTGGTTAGGTTCTGTCATATAAGTGGGCGAATCCCCGTTGACAGATCCTGCTCGGATTCTATCAAGTAAGCGGATAACCAAATCCCTTTGATAGACCCAAAGAGTCTGTCAGCTGTAGGTCACGCCCTCGTTGAAGCTCTTAAGGCAACGCAGACTCATAGACAGTAACTACGAAGTCTTCTGCCTAAACAGGTAAGAACCAAGGTTGTATTTACATCCTACAACTAGTGTTGTTTTCCCCCTTTTTTCCATATTTATATTGCTGTCTCTTTCCCTCCACCAAGGGTGTCAATCAGCTAAGTATATATCTGACAGGAAAGTTCATGTACAAAAATGTTATTGTTAGTTAGACAATAAGGTTTTGTACATACTTACCTGTCAGATATATACGATTGATGGCCGCCCAGCCTCCCCTCAGGAGACCGGTGGAAGGAAAAATTCTGGCTGGAAAGGGAGATTGGTTCTTACAGCCGCCACCCACGGCGGGGGTAAGGTAGATCACCTGACCTACCTGTCGCGTGTGCCGCGAGTTTTGAATTCTGTCGTGACGTCAGAGACGTAAAGCTAAGTATATATCTGCCAGGTAAGTATGTACAAAACCTTATTGTATACTAACAATAACATTTTCACATGGTTTAGAACTTTTTGGATGTTGATAAATATGAAAACAGAGCCTGAATATGGGGCAACTGTGGCTTACCCTCTGCACCTGTTAATCCTCTTGCTACTGTTATACTCCTGTTTTGTATCCAGTTTCAGTGCACTTGACTGTCATTACTCTCGTCCCATACATGTACCAAGCTCTGGCAATTATATTTCATTATTCATTCATAAATGAACATGCAAAGATGTTAACCTAAAAATACTAAAAAAACTGGGATACTAAATTATGGATGCACCGATACAACATTTAAAGCTGATACCGATACTGATACCTGTTCCCTCCATAGCACTGTTATTTAGGAGAATATATATTGTTACTAAAAATCATTCTTGTTTCTCTGTTATTGTATATTAAGTTTCAGAAGTTGAAAGGTCATATATTTGGTTATACAAACAATTTCAAAGGCATAAGTTATATTGAAAAATAACATCAAGTATAACTATTAAGTATTTAATCCCTTTATTAGCTGGATACAGTTTGGCATATATTATGGCTACCATTAGAAGACAACAATTTAGGTACATAGTGCTTATTCGAATTCACTAATTTCTTTACTTTTATTCTGAGTTTTAATTTATATATTGGCTAGAAACAGTTGACAGACATTTATTTACATTGTGAAAGATTCTGGTAATGGAGGGGTTTATCTTTTGCCTCATTTCAATATATAAATTGATTCTATTGGAATCCCAAGAAAAATGAGATACTGGTACATAATAAAAATAAGATTAAGAAAGGCACCGAGTTTGTTTCTCAGTATAGATCAACAAAACATTCAACCCCCCCCCCCCAAAAAAAAAGCACAATTCTCTTTGCAAGTTCCAACTCATACTGGACTTGGACCATCTGAACTAAGTTGAAATTACAGTTTTATTAAAGATAATATTCAATATAATTTTCCTAGAAATGAAAAGAGTTACAGAAAAAAAATTAATAATATATATACCAAACTGTATTTGGTGGGCTTTGTTAATATCTACATTTTAGGAAGCCTAGAAGGATATTAAATTTCTATTTTTGTACATGAACTTTCCTGCCAGATATATACTTAGCTTACGTCTCTGACGTCACGACAGAATTCAAAACTCGCGGCAAATGCGACAGGTAGGTCAGGTGATCTACCCCACCCCACCCGCCGCTGGGTGGCTGGTGTATGAACCAATCCCCCTTTCCAGTCATAATTTTTCTGTCGCCGGTGTCGACTACATCTGTTGTCGATACCTCTCGATTTTGGATTATTACTCGTTTTCGCCCTGGATTGTTTCATCGGACTTTTGGTGAAGTACCTGCTCCTTGGCTTGGCATTTGCGAATTTGTGGACAGTTTTTTTATTATTCTTTTGATTATTCTTGGAATTTCATTATGTTCTGATTTAGAAAATTAAGAAATCAACTATGTTCAGAGTTTGTTCTGTTAGCGATGTAAGGTGAGGCTACCGAAAGCTGTGGTAGACCCTCACACAGTATGCATGAGGTGTAGGGGAATGACTGCTCATTTATTAACCATTGTAATGAATGTGGTAATTTGAATGAAGAAGAATGGAAGGCGCTTTCTTCTTATGTAAGAAAGCTTGAGAAGGACAAGGTTAGGAAAGCTTCATCTAGGAGTTCTAGTAGGTCTCGCGCTAGCGAGTTTGAAGTTGATAACCCTGTTGTAGACGTAGCGCCTTTACCAGTTTCAGCCCCTGCTTCCTGCATCGAACCCGAAGATGCGCCTTCGGAGGTGGACACTATGAGAGCCACTATTCGCAGCATGGAGCTGAAAATTAAAGTGCTAGAAGGTAAGAGTGATAGCAATTTGTGCAGTGATCCAGTGCAGTGGAGGGTGCGTCTGATCGGCTCCCTAATGCTTCTAGGCCTAGACCTCTTCCAGACTCCCAGACCCAGTGGAGGAGGAAAGTCGAAAGCCGCAGAAGGTTAGGGAGAACCCCCACCGGTCAGGCATCCCCTCGGTAGCGCCTGATGTTCGCTCCCAGGCTACCTTGGATCGCGCCAAGAGAGAAGTCTTACTGGCAATGCTTCTAGTCTTCGCCTTCTCCTTCGCCCCAAGCGTGGTTGGGGCTCCTCGGAAGCTTCTCGGCCGTCGAAGAGAGCCTGGCAGGCTTCTTCCGCTCTCCCCTCCAGCCCTGAAGTTTTTTCGGAAGATCCTGGATTGGATGTGAAGAAACCGAGGATTTCTTTGGAGTTTCGCTCTCCTAGTAAGGATCGAGCTGCGTCTCCCGTGAAGGACTTTGTTAAGTCTCCTACACGTGTTTTGGCTAGTCTGCAGGCGCAGATTAGGCTCTGGCTGACTCTTGATTGTGACTTCTGTTGTAGGAAGGACGTCTCGCTCCCGGTAAAGAAGTCCAGGCGCTCTTCTCCAGGTTTACGCTATTCGTCAGTAACCGCCCTCTCTCCAGGAGTGGATCGTAGTTACGAGGCGCTCTTCAACGGACAGGCGCTCTCCTGCGGACATCGTTTCGCCGTCGGACAAGGGGCATGCTTCCCGTAGACGAGCCTCTCCTGACAGGTGCTCGTTCGAGACAGGATCTCTCCCGCTGGCAGACGCCAGGAGCCTGGTAGGCGTTTTTTTTTTCCCCTCATGGTAGCCGACTCTTCCTTCAGGCTTCCCCGCGCTCCGGTGGACCAGACGCCCTTTGGTAGACAGGCGCTCTTCTCCTGTCAGCCGCCCTACGCTTAGCAGGCACCAAGAGCCTGGTAGGGCGCTCTTCTCCTTCAAGGCGCTCTTCTCTCGATTTTCGCTCTCCTCGATTAGGCGCCGGGAATCTGTCAGACGCTTCTCTCCTGTAGGGCGCTCGTCGCCAAGAGGTAGATTCGCTCTCCTCGCAGGCAGGGCGCCAAGAGCCTGATAAATTCGCCCTCTTCATGACAGGGGCGCTCTTCGCCAGCAGCCGCTCTCCTTTAGACAGGCGCCAGGAGCCTGATAGACGCTTTTCGCCTAATAGGCTGGACTCTTTGATTCGTGACTTCTTGTTGTAGGTAGGACGTCTCGGCTCCCACTGGTAAAAGAAGTGCCAGGCGGCTCTTCTCCAGGTTTACGCTATTCGTCAAGTAACCGCCCTCTCTCCAGGAGTGGGCATCGTTAGTACGAGGCGGGATCTTCAACGGGACAGGCGCTCTCCATGCGGACCCATTGTTTCGCCGTTCGGACAAGGGGCATGCTTCCCGTAGACGAGCCTCTGACAGGTGCTCGTCTCGAGACAGGATCTCTCCCGCTGGCAGACGCCAGGAGCCTGGTAGGCGTTTTTCTCATGGTAGCCGCTCTCCTTCAGGCTTCCGCTCTCCTGTGACCAGACGACCCTTTGGTAGACAGGCGCTCTTCTCCTGTCAGCCGCCCTTCGCTTAGCAGGCACCAAGAGCCTGGTAGGCGCTCTCTCCTTCAAGGCGCTCTTCTCTCGATTTTCGCTCTCCTCGAGTTAGGCGCCGGGAATCTGTCAGACGCTTCTCTCCTGGTAGGCGCTCGTCGCCAGAGATTCGCTCTCCTCGCAGCAGGCGCCAAGAGCCTGATAATCGCTTCCCGCATGACAGGCGCTCGCGCCAGGCAGCCGCTCTCCTTTAGACAGGCGCCAGGAGCCTGATAGACGCTTTTCGCCTAATAGGCTCTCTTCGCCAGATTTTCGCCTGCGTTCGTTAGGCGCCAAGAGCCTAGAATACGCCCTCATCCTGACAAGAAGGAGTTTTCAGGCAGAATCTCAACGGAAGTTATGACTTCCCCGGTTAGATGTCAGAGTTCTTCCAGACGTTCTTCCAAGGATGGACTCTCGGCTGAGGACAAGACAGCCTATCATCGTAAGGATCGTGAAGGATCTTCGGCGGAAGAAGAATAGGATCCCTCGGAAGAAGAAATTCCTAAAGATTCCTCTGTTTCTTCATACAAGCGTTTGACGGACCTGTTGCTTCAGGAATTCGGAGACGCCCTTCTCCTGTCGCCCCGCCCTCGCCTCTATCGTTATTTTCGACCTCGAAAACTTCGAAGGTTTCATCCTGTGTCAGGATGAAGCCTGCAATCTCTATGAAGAAGGCGCTTAGAGGTTTTGGTGAGTGGCTTCTTTCGAAGGAAGAGAAAGGGAAGACGGTGTTCTCTTTCCCTCCTTCTAAGCTAACTGGAAAACTAGGATTCTGGTATGAATCGGGAGAACCCTTGGGCCTCGTTCTTCCATCCTCGGCAGACTCGGAATTCTCTTCACTGGTGGATTCCTCTCGACGCTCTGCCCTCATGTCTGCTAAGACGACATGGGGGATGAATGAGCTTGACCACCTGTTGAAGGAATGTTCCGAGTCCTGGAGGTGTTTAACTTCCTAGATGGTCTTTGGGCGTTTTGGCCAAGAAGACGCAGACCCCGGATTCCATTTCACCTGAGGATCTTATCAGTGTCCTCACGTGTATGGATAAGGCAGTGAGGGATGGATGAACGTGAAGTAGCTTCCCTTTTCGGAGCGGGAGTGATCAAGAAAAGATCTGTTTACTGTTGCGTTCCTGACGAAATCAGTATCGCATGCTCAGAGAGCCTCTCTCCTGTATTCTCAGCTTCTCCTCCTAACTCTTCCCATTAAGAAGATAATTCACGAGGATGTTTCTTGTGCCCTTTCAGCTAAGGCTACACAGGACATGCTAGCCCAGTCTACCAGGAAGCCTCACTCTTCTTTCCAAGCTAAAACCAAGAGAGAGACTCCACAGTTAGGCAGGAGCCCTTTCGAGGAGTCCCTCCTGCCAGAGCTTCTTCCTCTAGAGGATCTAGACCCACTAAACGAGGGAAGACCTTCTCTAGATCCATCAGAGGGAGGAAGTAGGATTCAAGTTCTCCAGACATCAGTGGGTGCCAGACTTCTGAAGTTTGCCGACGTCTGGGCCCAAAGGCCCAAAGGGGCGGACACTGGTCACTCTCGATTGTCCGCAAAGGCTACCTCATTCCCTTCTTATCAAGACCCCCGTTGACGACGACTCCGAGGGAGTTGGTAGCCAAGTACAAGGACCCCATCATGAATCAAGCCCTCTCTCTAGCAGTAGATCTTATGCTGGAGAAGGAGGCGATAGAACTAGTGAAAGATCCTCATTCTGCGGGTGCGGGTTTTTACAACAGACTGTTCCTAGTTCCCAAGAGCTCAGGAGGATGGAGACCGGTTCTGGATGTAAGCGCTCTGAATATCTTCGTAGAAAAAAGGAAGTTCGCCATGGAGACAACTTCTTCAGTGTTGGCGGCTCTTCGTCCAGGGGACTGGATGGTGTCCCTAGATCTTCAGGACGCTTACTTCCATGTGCCTATCCATCCTTCTTCACGGAAGTTTCTGAGATTCATGATGGGAGGGAAGATCTTCCAATTCAGAGCCTTGTGCTTCGGCCTTTCGACAGCCCCTCAAGTTTTCACGGGTTTAATGAAGAATGTAGCGCAGTGGCTACATTTGGAGGGAGTGAGGCTGTCTCTCTATCTAGACGATTGGCTGATCAGAGCAAGCTCACAAGAACGATGTCTGGAGGACCTACAAAAGACACTGACTTTAGCAAGTTCGTTGTGGCTTCTGGTGAACTTCCAGAAGTCACAATTAATCCCCAGTCAAGAGCTGATATATCTGGGGATTCGGATGGTTTCTCCGGATTTTCGGGCATATCCGTCACCAGAGAGGATTGCTCGTTGCCAAGAGAAACTAACGACCTTCCTAGAGAAAGATGCATGCACAGCGAGGGAGTGGATGAGTCTGTTGGGGACACTTTCCTCGCTGGAGCAATTCGTTCGTTTTCTCTAGGAAGGTTGCATCTCAGACCTCTCCAATTCTTCCTTTACCGGAACTGGAGGTGTCTCTCTCTAGACCTGGAATTCTCCTTCATGATATCAAAAGGAATCAAGAAGGACCTTCTGTGGTGGGCAGATCCTCTCCGATTTGCAGAAGGTCTGTCTCTGTACATGCCAAACCCGAACCAAGTATTGTTTTCCGACGCATCGGAGACGGGTTGGGGTGCGACCCTAGGGTCAAGAGAAGTGTCAGGCACCTGGGAGGGGGAACAGGTGTGGCCTGGCACATCAACAACAAAGAGTTGATGGCAGTGTGGTTGGCGTTAAAAACCTTCGAGCCCCACGTCCGAAATGCTATAGTTCAGGTCAACTCGGACAACACCACAGCCTTGGCTTACATAGAAAGCAGGGGGGGAGGGGGGGACACACTCTTTCTCCCTGTACGAAACAGCGAAGGACTTGTGTTGTGGTCTCAGGCAAGGAAGATTGTTCTCCTCACCAGGTTTCGTACAGGGAGAAAGGAATGTCAGAGCCGATCTCCTGAGCAGGAGGAATCAAGTGCTCCCCTCGGAGTGGACTCTGCACTCAGAAGTTTGCCAGGACCTGTGGAGGTTATGGGGCAGACCTCATATCGACCTTTTTGCGACAGCAAAGAACAAGAGAATAGACCTCTACTGCTCCCCCGATCTCGGACCCAGGAGCAGTGTCCAGGTCCGATGCTTTTGTTTTTCTTTTTTTTCTTCTAGACTGGCAGAGGTCTGGACGTCTATGCTTTTCCTCCATTCAAGATTCTGAGTCAAACACTCAGAAAGTTTTGCGGCCTCGGAAGCGACAAGGATGACGCTGGCTAGCTCCATTCTGGCCGGCCCAAGATTGGTTCACAGAGGTACTGGAATGGTGGTGGACTTTCCCAAGAAGCTCTTCCACAAAGAGTAGATCTGCTCAGACAACCCCACTTCGACAGGTATCACAAAAAACCTCCCCGCTCTCAATCTGACTGGCTTTCGACTGTCAAAAGTCTTGTCAGAGCGAAGGGGTTTTCAGCTAAGGCAGCGAAGGCTATCGCCTCAGCTAGAAGGCCCTCTACCCTTAGTGTCTACCAGTCGAAGTGGGACGTCTTTCGACCGTTGGTGCAGAACCAGAAGCTTTCCTCTTCCAGTACCTCTGTGACCCAAATCGCAGATTTCCTGGTTTTTCTCAGGGAAAAATGCGGTCTTTGCAGTTTTCGACCATCAAAGGAATATCGGAGCATGTTAGCAGCTGTGTTTAGGCACAGGAACTTAGATATCTCCAACAACAAAGATCTACATGATCTGCGTAAGATCTTTCGAAACTTGCAAGAAACCCTCGTCTCAAATTCCGAGCTGGAACCTGGATGTGGTTCTTCGTTTCCTGAGGTCCTCGAAGTTCGAACCTCCCCAGTCATCTTCTTTCAAGGATCTTACGAAGAAGGCTGTTTCTTTTGGCTTTAGCATCTGCCAAGAGAGTTAGCGAGCTTCATGCTCTAGAAGGAAGGGTAGGTTTCAAAGGAGATTCCGTGATTTGTTCCTTCCTTCCTTCTTTTCTAGCTAAGAACGAGAACCCCTCAAATCCTTGGCCAAGGAGTTTTGAGGTTTCCAGGCTTAGCTCCCCTGGTAGGGGAAGAGCCAGAAAGAACTCTTTGCCCTGTTGGAGGACTTAAGATACTACCTCCAGCGGAAGAAGTCTCTTAAGGGCATTAAGGACAGACTTTGGTGCTCTGTAAAGGATCCCAGTAGACCATTGTCTAAAAATGCTTTGTCCTTCTTTATTAGAAGCCTCGTGAAGGAAGCACATTTGGCTTGCAGTGAGGATCAGTTCAAGCTTTTGAAAGTCAAGGCTCACGAGGTAAGAGCCATTGCTACGTCCTTGGCTTTCAACAAGAATATGTCACTCCAGAATCTGATGAAAGCAACATTCTGGAGATGCAATTCAGTATTCGCGAACCACTACCTTAGAGACGTCAAGATTACTTACGATAAGTGCTTCGCGTTAGGCCCGTATGTATCGGCGGATTCGGTGCTGGGGCAGGGAGCTGAAGCATATCCTTTGTAAATTTTTTCCCCTATTGTTTGTATTGTGTTTTTATGGTTGTTTGACCCCCTCATTTTGGGACCACCTTGACGTGGTGAGGGGGCTCTCGAACCTCAGGAATCTCTTCCCAGGTTCGAACCCAAGAGTCCCCATATGACATTATATATTTTCGAGTAACACTTATGTGGACCTTTCCATTTTTTGCCAAAATTTTGAAAGCAAAATAATGAGGGAAACATATCATGGCTTGAACGTGGAGTTAAATCCGAAGCTAAATAGTGAGAACTGTGTAGATCCATCATCTACCCGGACAATGTTCGGCACCTGTTTTTCAAGCGGAAACACTATTTGTGGAGCTGGACCACGGATTCCAGGGGGGGCCTGGTTCTAGGAATAGAACTCTCGGCATTCTATCCAGTTTGCCCCATAATGTGATTAGGATGGGGATAATTGTATTAACATAATACTCTTAGTCCTAGCAAGCGGGTTCTGCTTTACACGTTGGGCCATACTAATCATGTGTTATGCCATCCCCTTTTGGGGGTTTTGGGTAGGGTAGGGATGCGGACATTTGGGAGTCCTTTCTCACTTGTGCCTTTGGCAGAAAATTTAACTTCGCGAAGGGCCAATGATATCTTTTCAAGAATTTTTTTTGTGTGTGTGTGTGTGTGTGTGTGTGTGTGTGTGTAAAAACTCAAAATTTATGAACTGTGAAATAAATGATTTGAGTACCCCTGTGGGCCCCATGATGGAAAAACTACGGCACAGTTGATGACCATTGGCACGTCACTTACGTCCCGAATTTCCTAGGTACTGCCACAGTAGTGAAAGTACTATAAAAGATACAAAGGAACACCCTGTTCCAAGTAAAAGCAGCAGAGCCAGAAAACCAAATAGAGTGCATAAATACAAAAGAAACAAACAAAAATAAATTGGTAAACTCCAATATCGTAACAATGGAACCATATATGATGAACAATAATTCTGAATTAGAGACAAATAATCCTCTCAGCAATACAGAAAAATATAAAAATCATAATAGACAAGCAACATACATAAAACAAGGACCAAAAAGAAACAAAAATTACCGACTTAATCCCACATTGGTACATTTTGATGACCTCTTTGGACCAGATAATTGGTCAAGATTTCTAGTCCTCAAAGCTGACAACAAAATCTCAGCAGCGATGCTAGAAAACAAATTACTTAACATATATCCAACACAAGACATGGAATGCAGACATCAAGGACAATGAATGGCTTATCCAAGTAACCAATAAAAAGCAGTCCACTGCCTTTTTAAGTATAACAGAAATAAATAATATAAAGGTAATAATTACAAGCCATGAAACATTGAATTATGTACAGGGTACAGTCATCCTACCCAATAGCGAGCAGGAGCTTCCTTCAAAACAACTATTGCTGACTCCCTAAAATTGAGATATAACAATATCCACGATTTAGAAATATACTCTATTTCAAGTAGGAAAGATAAAAGTAAAAATATCAACATTGCCAAAATAAAATTTACAAAGGCCAAGACTTACCATTTAAAATAAAAATTCTTGGACAAAATAGAGAAGTTCGTCCTTTTGTTCCTAAACCATTACAATGTACACAGTGCTCAAGGTAGGACACACATACAAAAGATGCCAAGTAATAAAGCTATATGTGCAGTCTGTGCATCAGATGACCATACCACTAATTGGAACTGTAAACAATCAAAATGTATTAATTGTGGACTAGCCCATCACGCAAAATCTAAGGAGTGTTCATTTTACCAATATCACAGAACTTCAGTTTGTTAATAAATAGGACAGGAATGTCAGTCATGGAAGCCAGACTTGAGCTAAAAGTAAGAGGCGTTAACAATCCATCCAAAACCCCCACCTTTTCAAATGTGACTAAAAATCAAGACATCAAACAGCACAATGACAAACAAGATAGTATAAACATGGAAACTGGATTTCATACCAATAATACTGAAACCCAAAATAAAAGTGATATTACAACAACCAATACCACCACCAACATAGATGATTCAGTTATCCATGGAAAAGAACTTCCAATAGAAGAAGAATTAAATAATGATGATAATCGAACTGGCAAAAAGAAAAGAATTCTAGAAAGAACCCCACCTAAGGGAAAAAAAGTAAATATTGAAAATTACAATCAATCCAGAGAGACTCCAACACACCAGGAGAACATTTTAAAAAAGATATTAAACTAACCTCATCACAAGTGGAATACACAATTACCCTCAATCTCAATCAAACAGCCAACATCTGGACAGTAAAGATCACTCTTTACAATTTCCATCAAATAATACTAATGAAAATCATACCATTAAACCAAACCAAAATAACTATCACAACCATCCACAAGACCGAAATATCCCATTAACAACAACAAAACAAATAACCCCTCAAACCAACAGTCCTTATCACTACAGAAAAGGAACAATAGAATTACAAAACCAGAAATTTCTAAAGCTAAAAGCTAGACCAAAAACTTCTGAACCAATAATTAACATTACCAAACATGCTTCATCTTGTGGTTGTAATGAATGCTTTGTAAGTACATATAACCAACTAACTACCAAGACAGAGGACACAGTACGAAATTGTATTGACAATTTTACCAAATTAAGGAGGTGCCCTTTAACACACCAACATGAGAACGAATTATGTTCTGAATCCTTAAAATACAAAAAGGAAATTATAAAATCAAAAATAGACTTATTAATATTCAACTATGAAAAACAAACAACTGCAGAATCTAATAACCAACATACAAATACAACGATTAAAAAACCACAAATAAATTCAAATGCATATAAAACTACGAGATAAAGTAAATCAGCAATCAATTTACAGAATTTAACACCAATTCCTCCCAATAATGGAATATAAAATCATTCAATGGAATATAAATGGTCTCTTAACCCGACTACGTCTGGGTGAATTACAAAGAATCAT
Organism: Macrobrachium nipponense; assembly: GCF_015104395.2. Lineage (NCBI taxonomy): Eukaryota > Metazoa > Arthropoda > Malacostraca > Decapoda > Palaemonidae > Macrobrachium > Macrobrachium nipponense. Next base: position 40,197,636 of record NC_061109.1, read on the forward strand.
ATGAGACCACAACCCAATGTGCATATGTCTACAACATATAGGAAGTAACCCTACAAATATCCAACACTATAAAATTGCCTGTTATTCACCAACTGACGGTGGAAAATTAGGCACAGCCATATACGTTCATAATAGCATTACATATGAACCTGTTGACATACCATCTATGCCATATCAAATAACATCAATTAAACTGTATATGCCTGATAAAAGTAAAATTACTATTTGTAATTTATATAACCAACCAAATTTCAATGCAAATTTCAGTGATTTTTCTGAACTTATTAGCAAAAGTATACAGGAACCACTACTTATAGTAGGAGATTTTAATGCACTAATCCATTATGGGATATTAATAACCCCACTGACACATCCGGAATCAACATAGAGAATACTATAATGAAACACAATCTGTATTGTCTCAATGAAAAGCGAAGTTCCAACATATTTTTCAAATACACACCTAACCTTTTCTTCAATTGACATTTCATTATGTTCAAATGATGTAGCGGAGAAATTTGAATGGAACGTCCTAGACGATTCATACACAAGTGACCATTTCCCAATCATTCTGAACTACTTAAGTAATGTCAAAATATTGCCACCTACAAGATATAATATCCAAAAAGCTAACTGGGATAAATATTTCCTATACACACGAAACATACCACCATTCCCACATAATGAAGATCACAATACTACATGTGAATCCTTCTCAAACTTCATAATAAATGCTGCAGATAAAAGTATTCCAAAAACCAAAACACATTCCACAAAATCCCCTCTGTCCCATGGTGGAATCCAACATTAACAACATTAAGTAAAATAAAACACATATTGAGTCGCAATATAAACAGACTCAAAACTCGCCTTAATCACTCAACAAAATGCCCTATAGTATAAAACATATTAAACAAAATAGTTATAAACAAACATAACAATTAACCACATTAAACCACTATATAACAAAATATACAGCCAAATTTAGAAAAACGGTAATAGCTGAAAAAATCGCATCATGGAAGGAATATGTCTCAAACATATCTTCAAACACATCCACAAGGGATGTCTGGCAAAAGATAAGGAAAATCAATGGAAAACATATAAGACCTCCAAGAAGTGCAATACATTTAAATGGAAAAATATACCATGATACTTATGAAATATCAAACATAATTGGGAAACATTTTGAAAACATCAGTGCTTACTCCAGCCTAGATACACATTTCAAAGTATCAGAAAACAAAAAGAAAATATAATACTCAATTTTGAAACTCTTGAAGACCTGGAATGTAACTATATTTTTTAACATGGATGAACTAGATAATGCCATCAACTCTTGTCATCCCTCTGCACCAGGATATGATAAAATATCATTTGAAATGATAGAAAAATTAGCTCCTATAGCCTAAATCATATTTAAATTAAAATTTTACAATAGTATCTTGGCTAAAACGTGTCTTTCCTGACTAAATGGAAACATGCCATAATTATTCCAATAAACAAAACAGGAAAGGATGCAAGTCCATCCATCCAATTTATAGACCGATATCTCTAACAGTTTGCCTATGCAAAATCTTAGAAAAAATGGTTAATGCACGATTAACGTATGTAATAACCAAAGAATCCATTTTAACACCAACACAATCTGGTTCAATAGCTGGCAGATCAACCCTAGATCCCTTAACACATTTAAAAGATCATATCAAAAAAGGCTTTGAACAAAAGAAATAACAGTAGCTATATTTTTTGATATATGAAAAAGCATACGATTACGCAACATGGAAACATAACATCATGCAAAAACTCCACTCCAAGGGACTAGAGGCCACTTACCAATATTTATTAAGAACTTCTTAACAAACAGAACTTTTCAAGTAAGAGTAGAAAATTCCTACTCAGTAACCATATACTGGAAGAAGGAATCCCTCAAGGTAGTGTCTTGAGCTGTACATTGTTTGCTTTAGCAATCAATGACATTACTATAAATTTACCAAGTGGTGTAAAAAACAGTTTATATGTTGATGACTTTGTCATTTACTATACGAGTAGTAATCTGAGACATGCTCAGAGAGTTCTCAGTACTGCCATTTCAAATATATGTAGTTGGGCAAATTCAGTTGGATTTAAATTTTCAACTGATAAAACAAAAGCAATCGTCTTCTACAAAGACAAAAGGTGGATGAAGAACCAAACAATCAAACTGCATCTTTATAGCACTGAAATACAATTTTGTACAAAAATCAAGTATCTAGGAGTAATATTTGATCAACATTTAAATTGGAAAGAGCACATCAAATACATTAAAGCCAAGGGCATCAAAGCTCTTGCCATATTAAAAAAGTTATCACACACTAATTGGGGAGCAAAGCGAGACATTTTATTAATGATATATAAGGCAACAGTCTTATCCATAATAGATTGCTGCTGTCCAATATATTCATCCGCCTCAGAATCTGCATTAAAATCTCTCGATGCAGTGCACCATGAAGGCGTGCGATTGTGCACAGGAGCTTTCCGATCGTCCCCAACAAACTCACTTTTGGTGGAGGCAGGTGTTTGCCCTTAAAACATCACCGTAATTTAATAACAATACAAAGAGGTCTTTCAATGCAAGCAGGATCGTCTCCTGCAACTTACTGCTTCCAAAACTGTAATCAAGTAACAGCAGTTAATAGTACTAGCTCTTTCCCAAAAAGAGCTAGATATATAATGAACATACATAATATGAATCCAATTTTTCACCCACCAATGGAATTGCCACCACCATGGATTTTAAATAGAGTAAAGATATGTACCTCCCTGTCTTACCTACTCAAAAAACAAATGACAAGTACGGAAATGTACCGCCAACATGCTTTGGAGCACATTAGAAGAAAAGGCGACAAATTTATGATATATACAGACGGCTCCAAAAATAATGTTGGAGTAGGAGCATCTGCATATTCGAAAAATATGTTAAGTAAAAAAAGCCTACCTTCAATATCATCAGTATTTACTGCTGAAGTCACAGCCATACAGATGGCTCTAGATATGATATCTGAGGCAAAAGCAAGTGTCTCTGTTATTTTCAGTGACTCACGTAGCGCTATAGATGTAATAAGACAGTATAAACCAGGAAAACCAAATAGTACAGGAAATTCAAATAAAAATTCATCAACTCCTCCAATCAGGAATATCAATGGAAATATGTTGGATCCAGCACACGTGGGAATAAAAGGAAATGAATATGCAGACTCTGCTGCCAAATTAGCCTGCACTATCCCTCCAACAATTTCATATGCCCCAGTGTCAGACTGGGTAAAATCAGTTAAAACATTAAATTTACCAGGATTGGAAAGAAGAATGGGCCTCTGTGCCAACAACAAATAAACATAAAAATATAAAACTGAAGTCTATGCATGGAGGACATCCTCACAGGAGGAAAGAGCAAAAGAGGTGATCCTAGCAAGGCTACGTATAGGACACACAAGATTCTCACATGGTCACTTGATGTCAACACCACATGCTGACCAGTGAAATGTAACAGATGTCAAACACCCATGACAGTACAGCATTTGCTTGTTGAGTGCCCAAATTGGACCCAGCAAAGATCTATTTATCTGCGGAGTTCGTGGAAATGAAAAATATTCTTGCGGAAAGCAGGGATTTTTCAATTAATAAAATCATAAATTTTTTAAATAAGACGGGTTTGTTTTTTCTCAAATAAAGTCTATTTTTTTTTTTTTTTTGTTTTTTTTTTTTTTTTTTTTTTTTTTCTTCTCAAGGATTGATCCCTGAGAACCAGCCCGAGAAGAGTCTACTTGAGACTCAGAGGTCTGGAAAAACTAACACCTATTAATAATAATAATATGGTTGTTTGAAAGAGGATGCGGGTAGGCATCTCTTTCTATTCGTATTGCTAACATTAGAATGGTTAGGTGATCTGTTTGTGCTAGAGCTCCCTGCATTGGTAGTGGTCAGGCTCTGTCATTTAAGAGGGCGAATCCCCATTGACATGATCAGACTTGGATTCTACTGAGTAAGTGGATATCAAAATCCCTTCGGTAGACCCAAAGAGTCTTTTCAGCTGTAGGTCACGCCCTCGCTGTAGTCTTCAGGCTTTGCAGACTAATAGACAGTAACTATGAAGTCTTCAGCCTTATCAGGTAAGAACCAAGGTTTGTTAGTATCCTACAACAGATGTTGTTTCCACTTTTTCCTTGTTAGCTCTGTCTCTTTCCCTCCACCAAGGGTGTCAATCAGCTAAGTATATATCTGGCAGGAAAGTTCATGTACAAAAATGATATTGTTATTTTACAATAAAGTTTTGTACATACTTACCTGGCAGATATATACGATTGATGGCCCTCCCAGCCTCCCCTCAGGAGACAGGTGGAAGAAAAATTATGACTGGAAAGGGGGATTGGTTCATACACCTGCCACCCAGCGGCGGGTGGGGTAGATCACCTGACCTACCTGTCGCATTTGCCGCGAGTTTTGAATTCTGTTGTGACGTCAGAGACGTAAGCTAAGTAAAGTATATATCTGCCAGGTAAGTATGTACAAAACTTTATTGTAAAATAACAATATCATATTGACAAAAGTATCGGCTGTTATCGGCCAGAATTTCACCAATACCGATACCATAAAAAATAGCTGATGTCACCGATACCGATACTTGGGCACATCCCTATGCTAAATACATTACAAAATATTTGAGGATTGAAACACTATTAAGGGCTGAGCTAGGGCAAAATTTACTTTCTAAACAAACCAAGTCTGGCACAAAAGGAATTAATCGGTGAACTTCAAGCTGGATGTGTGCATAGAACTTGTTTATTTTTGAAGTAGGTGTAGCTGGGTCCCTTTTACATTGAATTAGGGTGATTATAATTATTTGAGATGAATCTTACCTACTGTTAAATATAGCTATATCTCCCCGCCGATTAGGCGAGTCTGCATTCAAACAAAAAAATTGAATGGCTGCCCGGATGACTGTCTAGTTTATCTGTTCTCCACCAGGTGTGTTTCGAATGTTTTAGCTCTTGTCAGAATTCTCCTTGCCGCCATTGCGGCTAGGCGATTGTTGGTATTCTATGAAGTTTAACTGTTTTACACCTGTTTACGGTATTGTAATTTCATTTTCCTAGGATATCTTCCACCGGAAGTAAAACCAATAACATCAGGCTATGTAGGAATGTTTTGGTGTAACCAGGATGGTGAAATTGGAAGTTTATCAACATTCCTTTGTACTGGCAGGGGTACAGGGTGTGATTTTGGAACTACTAGATGTGAATTATGTAGGGAAATGTTCTGAGGAATTTATGCCTGAATATGTCAGATATGGGAAGACTGGAACTAATAGATTGCAAAAGCAATTAGTTAGATCAGGGCTTAAACCTGTCAGGCTATCCCTACTCAGACTAGGCATTTTAGTAGGCTAGTATTGACTTCCATTGTAGCTCCGCCTTCTACTCCCCATTCGGTTCAGGAAAAGCGTAACAAGAAGTTAAAACATTAACCTATTTTTAGTTCTAATAAAATTTGAACTTAGTTCGTGATGGGAACGTTCCGAAACCCTCCAGTGTGTGCTCATTTTCGTGTTCCCTGTTAGAAGTAAGGTGTTGGTGCCCTCGTCTGTATGTAGCCCGACCCTAGGACTGCCCTGCGACAGTTGGAAACGTCCGCTGCCAGGGAACCGAGTCGGTTCTCTGGACGATGGGATTCTGTGCCCTCCAATACCTACTTCGCCCTTTTCATGGTCTGAATCTCGTTTAAAGCGTTCACCAAAGGACCGTTAAAGAGTTCACATAAGGACCGTTTCGGTAAGCATTAATGCTCGCTCCGTAGGCGCATTCTGTCGTCTTCAAACACCTAGTTTGAGGTGTTAGCATGCATAGGCTTTTATTAATAATATGATATAGGTGTAGACATTTTATTGAGATGATAATGTATCTGTAGCGAGTTTTGCGGGTTTAGATATGTCAACTCAGTCGACTGTTTATCTCTCATGTTTTGGTTATTCTAAATTCTTGTATGCTAGCATATTCCTTTTTCTTTGTAATGCTTGTGTTTGTTCTTTGCGTGCTTCCTCTTCGGCTATCAGCTTAAAGTCTATACTACTGCCTCGATTAATGTTTCCCTTTCAAGTCTACACTGTCTGTAGTATCTACAGTTCTCGCCGAGTTAGATATTCTAGCTTCAGAGATTTCTAACTTAGTTTCATATAGGAATTCTTTCAAGTATGTACGATCGCCTTCGGACGAGGCGGGAGCGTTGGTGTAACTCCTCTCCCACTGCCTCTCACTTTTGGCGCCTCGTTCTCTCTCTCCCTCTGTCGACTTGTGCGGACTGCGGACCAGGGTTCCCAGACGTACGATAATTATTGTACGAGTACAGTAATTTGACCCTCTTTACGATAAACTATTATTAATCAAAATATGATAATTTGAAGAGATTTGGTACGAT